>NW_008631490.1:61497-73362 GCF_000691845.1 Merops nubicus
CCTCCTCGGCTGCTCCTGGTGCCCCAGTGGTGCCCTGGGCTGTGGGCCCTCACACCCAGAGGCAGATGGATCCACTTTAACAGATTCCCAGGACAAATAACATGGCTACTGCATCATCTTGATAGGACAAGAGGGAATGGGCCCAGGTGGCTCCTAGGGTGGAGGTGTTGAGTTGGACATTGGGAACAATTTCTTCCCCTGGATGGTTGCCCAGGGCTGTGCCAGGCTGCCCAGGGCAGTGGTGGAGTCCCCACCCCTGGAGGGGTTTCCAAGCCATGGAGATGTGGTGTGAGGGACACGGGGCAGTGTTGGGCTCTCAGTGCTGTGTTAACAGTTTGATGATCTTAAAGGTCTCTGCCTGTCAAAATTATTCTCTGTGGATGTGCGTGTCATTTAGCTCACACACACCAGTGTCAGCTGGGCTTCAGAGCCTGAGAAACAAGTCTGGGTTCAGTGAGAGCTGGAAGGAAGCAGCCGCTCATGGTGCAGAGGCTGTTAGATGATGCCCAGCAGTCATTCCATGGGGTCGTGCACACCTTGCAGGGTCACCTCACTGCAGTGCTGCCACTGGTTGTCCTCTCCTGTGTCCTTCAGGAGCCCATTTCCATAGAAACTTGGTCATCAATACAGCTCATCTGGAATGAGATTTTGGCAGCAGGAGGATCTACGGAAAGTACACTGGTGTGCAGTCAGGAGAGCACCTGTGTTGCCTTTGGTGGGCACCAGGCAGTGGATCATTACGATAGTGCTGTTTGCAAATATCAAATAATAATGGGAAGTAGGACAATAATGAAGTAATCAGCTGAGCCCTTGGGTCCAGGTGCCTACATTTACAACTCTGTCATCAAAGGGAGAATTAAGCACTCTCAGAATATTGTGGCAAATTGCTTGCTGTTAAATGACTGCTAATCAGGTGGAGTACATAAATGCATCAGGAAAAATCTTCTTGAGCAATTATGGCAGTGGATGATTAAGGCACAGAGCGCATTGTGGACAGAGGATAGGCTGTTTGCCTCTGCCTGCAGAGGGAGGTGCTTGTTGCCACAGCAAGCAGCAGAAGCCCAGAGTCACCAGCACCTCTGCTGAAGTTTGGCTGGTGGTAGAGGGCATGGGAGAGTGTGACTCCTGCAACCCTGTGGTCGTGTCACACAGTGCCCCCAGGCCAACTGTCCTCTTCAGGGGCTGGAGTTCAGGCAGGGCTTTAGGAAAGGGTCCGTTAGCAGGTGGGACGTGGGGTGGGTGCAGCATCACCTTACATCACTGGCACCCTTCAGTGCAGCTCAGCAGGAGCAGGGTTTGTGCCCACAGCCCAAGCTGCAGAAAGCAGAGTGGAGAGGGCATGCCCTGGTGCCTTTTCTGCATGTTCTGTCTCCCCACCCACCTTGGGATGCAGAAAGGGCACCTCCTCGGCTGCTCCTGGTGCCCCAGTGGTGCCCTGGGCTGTGGGCCCTCACACCCAGAGGCAGATGGATCCACTTTAACAGATTCCCAGGACAAATAACATGGCTACTGCATCATCTTGATAGGACAAGAGGGAATGGGCCCAGGTGGCTCCTAGGGTGGAGGTGTTGAGTTGGACATTGGGAACAATTTCTTCCCCTGGAGGGTTGCCCAGGGCTGTGCCAGGCTGCCCAGGGCAGTGGTGGAGTCCCCACCCCTGGAGGGGTTTCCAAGCCGTGGAGATGTGGGGTGAGGGACATGGGGCAGTGGGGACTTGGCAGGGCTGGGGCACAGTTGGACTGGATGAACTTAAAGGTCTCTTCTGACCAAAGTGATCCATGATCTCCTGCCTTTCTCCCCCCTCACAGCTTTCAGAGATCACATGCTTTCCTAGCCTTTCCCAGCATCTCAGGCAGCTGACCAGGCCCTGCATGTTGTTCTTGCTTCCTCCTTGTCTTCTGGAGTTTCTCTGGGAGGCAGTGAGGCCACCCCCTGAGTCAGTACAGGAGCTCTCTCGAGCCAAGCTGCTGCTCAGCCTGGATTTGCTGTGTGCTGGGACTGCTGCAGACCAGCCTTGTCCTCTGCTTGGCTCTGCTGAGTCTTTCAGGAATGTGGTAGGACTTGAGAGCTGGCCCTGGGCTGAAGCCCCTGTGCTGTAGGGCAGGGCTCAGGCTGGGGCTGTTCTGCAGCCTGCTGTCACTCTGGAGGAGGACCTGGCAGGGTGGAGCAGGCTGTTGTCCACCCTTCTCCCAAAAACCTGGCCTCCAAGCTACTGATAAAACGTGATAAAACCAGCCTCATAGCAGGGCTCCTGCTGCAAGGTGGCTTTGAGGGTCCTCCCTCTATGACCCGAGGAGGAAGAAATAATTTGGAGTTACAGGATGGAACTATAGGTCTGGGCTACAGCACAGAGCACGGGGTCAGTGCCTACCCAGCTGAGGGGACAGTCCTGGAGCAGTGCTGGGTGGTGCCAGGTCCCACAGCCTGGCAGGGTTCTGGGCAGGTGCTTCCAGCAGGGCAGGGCTGTGGGTGCTCTGGAGTTTGGGGTCCTCTCCCAAGCCCTGCACCTTCACTGCAGGGACGTGAAGCAGGAGACAGCAAACTGCTGTGTCAGTGTGTTGTGGGGAGCTTCAGTCCCCATCAACAGCCAAACCCTGTTGTTGCTGTTCAGAGGCTGCAGTCAGCCCGTTCCTGCAGGGAAGGCTCCTCTCACCTCAGGGGCACTGCCTGCCCTGGCACCAGTGCTGCCGGGTCAGCATCCTGCCCTGCTCTGCCCTGAAGCCTGAGCTGCCTGCTGCCCCAGCCCTCTGCCACCTTGGACCCTGGCAAAGATCCTGGTGAGAGCACAGGAGCTCTGTCGCCCCAGCAGCTCCCGATCAGTATGGCAAGCCAGACAAAAAAATGAATTGGGTTTTGGGTGTCTCAGGATAGAAGATAATATAATCCCATTATGAAAAAATGGTATCTTCATCTGTTCTTCTCTGCTAGTTTCCAATCCTCTGTTATTGGGCTTTACAAATCCTTCCTATTCCCTTTCATTTGATTTCTGGTGAGTTTGGGGTTGTGAAGCTACTCCTATGGAGACACTTGAATAGCAGATGTGCTAATATCTGCATGGATCCACTTAATCCATGCATGAAAAAGCAAACTGCTGCCTTTTTTTTTTTTTTTTTTTCCCTGTGCAGTCCACAGTGATGTACATCCTGTCATCTCAGCCACTGCTTCACACATAGCTCGTGGTGGAAAAGAGCTGGAGCCTAGAGAGAGGGCTGTGATGTGGTCACAGCTTTGGGGTTGTGCCTGGCAGGGGATGGATTGGGGAGCACTCAGCTAGCTCCCTGCAAAAGGAGTGATGGGGGTCTGGAAAGGTGACTGAGAATGTCCTGGCTGTCTGGATGGGGACTCCAGCTGTGGGGTGACCTCCCCAAAACCCATGATGCTCACCATGCATCCCACCCCGGGCTCAGCAGCTTCCCACCACCTCCCTCCCAGCTGGAATCCAGCCTGCAGAGGAGCTCAGGATGCAGAACCCTGTCCCCTGGGGGTGGAGAGCCCTTCCCTGGGGGTGGAGAGCCCTTCCCTGGGCACACTGACCTCACCCCAGGCCCACTCCTGTGCTGGGAGCTCTTCAGATCTCTGATTTGCTTTGAGTGCTGCAGCTTGGACAGCCCAAGCTCAGGCTGCAAGCTGCACCTCCCGGGAACCTGGAAGTTTCTCTAAACATACTCAGGAAAAAAATTCAGTCTGATTATATAATGTGTGCTAGAGCGTGAGGGGTTTTGATAATAGGGGCCTGAGCCTCTCAAAGAGATAGTTACTGCTGTAATTTCCATATCTTGGAAGCTTGGACCTGCATGGCTGAGGGAACTGGGGGCTCCCCGGGGCTCTTCAGGGCTACAGGAACAGAAGGTTCCTCTGGCTGGAGCATGGTGGCCAGGGAGCCCAGGTACCCAGCACCTCCTGATGGGAGCTGGCACAGCACGGGTGGGTGCACCCAGAAGTGTTGGTGGTCCCTGGAGAGGGGCCTGTGCTTGAGCAGACAGGGTGGGGGGCCTGGCTGCAGACACCCCTGCACCCCACCACCTCTCTGCAAAGGCTTCTCCTGCCAGCTGGGCTCTGTGCAGCACTGTGTGCATCTGCAGGAGCACAGCAAGAGGAATAAAAAACTTGTCCTCAGGTGAGGAATTTGTAATTTGCTCACATCGTTGTAAAATTCTATCCCACAAATACCCACAGCCCCAGTGGCTCCGTGGATTAGTCTGTTTGCTTCTTGCACTAAGGTGACTAAATCAAAGGAGGCAGCCGGGCACATCTGCTGTGGCTGCTCGAGCCCCACCCGGGTGAATGTCAGAGTCCCACCTCTGGTGTTCCTGCTGTGCCACCTCCCCCTGCAGCCAGTGACAGCCACTGTTTGTGTACACGTACCTCCCAGTTACACATCTCTGTGCTGGGCTCTAACTGGAACGGTTGGGCTGAGAGAGTTGGGCTGGGGCAGCCTGAGAGGAGAAGGCTCCAGCTGGGGAGACCTGCTGGGGGGGGCCAGGACTAAGACCTGCTGGGGGCTGCCAGGACTGCCAGGTGCCAGAAAGCTGGGGGGGGGGGACTTTGGAGCAGGGACTGTTGGGACAGGACAAGGGGGCATGGTTTGAAACTAAAAGAGGGAGATTTAGATTAGAGAGAAGGAAGAAATTTTGGATGCTGAGTATGGTGAACCCCTGGCCCAGGCTGCCCCATCCCTGGAACCATCCCAGGTGAGGTTGGCCGGGGCTCTGAGCACCCTGCTCTGGCTGCAGATGTCCCTGCTCAGTGCACGGGGGGTCCCTTCCAGCCCAAACCATTCCACGGTATCACTCAAGTGTTGCACTGCAGAAATAGCCTGGTGTTTTGGGGGTTATTTGGCATACTGAAAGCTCACTATAACATACACAAACCATTGTACTCGGCACATCACCAGAGACTCCCTGTGAACACCAACGTGGTGATATGTGCACAAGTGGCTCGTGAAGCCCAGCGTGGTCTTGGAGGCAGTTTGGAGCAGAGATGCTGGAGGTACAGCTCTCACACACTTCTGAGCAGTGCTTCTCCTCTCTGGGACCACACTGGCAAGCTAGAAATGTTTCAGGGTAAGTGAGAGGAGTGATTTGAGTTCCACAAAACCTGCCTTGCAAAGGCTAAACAAGCTCCATCTGTTGAGTTCACCCAATTTAAAATCTGGTTTCCTCCCTACCGAAGCCCTTGCAGGGGAGAAGGTTTCTGCTAGCAAAGGTCTGTCGTTTGTCAAGCACAGGCACAAGGTCCCGTGCCTGGGAGCAGCAACAAGTTTGAAATAGAAAGGAAACAACATTTCTAACACTGAGCAGGCCATGGTATCATCATGAACACGGTGATGTGGAGCTTCTGTCCCTGCCTGCAGACATCCCATCAGGCTGTGGTGGGGGCCCATCCTGCTGACAGACTCAGCACCAGCCTCTGGCTGCCCAGGGAAGAGCCAGGCTGATTTTACTGACTGAAAGAGACTGGTAAATAAGAACATGGAGCATCCTCCCAGCTGGGGAGGGGGTCTGGGGGCTGCAGGTATGAGAAGGTGCTGGTGGAGCTCAGATTGGAGCTGGGGAGTTTCCACACAGGCTGCAGAGTGACTTTGTGGGCATCACTTCAGCCCTCCTTGTCTTGCCTTCAAATCCCTACAGGAACGTGTGGGCACAGGGACTGCCCCAACACAAGGGATTGCCAGACAGCCCCGAGCTGGCATCAGGAGAGCTGTGGGGTAAAACCAGAGCTGCATCAGAGCAACACGTGGCAGCCGCAGCATCACTGTCTGTGAAGCTGGTGAGTCTGTTAGAGCTGGGAGGTCCCTCGAGGCATTGGAGGCATCCTTACTTTAGAATCACAGAATTGTTTAGCCTGGAAGAGTCCTTTGAGATCACCAGCCCCCCAGGAGGTGTGTGTGGGTACGTGTGGGGGTGCAGCAGGAGCTGGGGCGTTGGACCTCAGTGCCCTCACTCCAGAAAATGTGGTTTTAAAAGTACATGTTCTTTACTTGAATGGAACTGTTGGTGCACAGGAACATTTCAAACAGCCTCTTGGTTTTGCTCTTGGTAAAATGGGAATTCAAAACTATAATCATCTGGTGTTTATTTGTTTACTTGTTTATTTATTTACTCCGTTTCCTCCTTGTTTCCCTCCAGCTCTTTGGGTTTCTGTGGTGAAACAGAGATAAGTTAATCTGAATAAAACATGGTAATACTTGAAAAAATCCTTCCATCAAATTATAGAGAACGACATTGACTTTCCATCTCATTCCTCAGTCCTGTGCCAGCTCTGATCACAGCCCATGTCAGCAGCATGTGCCACTAAAGGTTTGTTGTCCTACGTGGCTTTGGCTGAGATTCCCCCAGAGGTGACCCGGGAGCAGAACCCGCCAGGCTCTGAGGCTTGGAACTGGTGCTGATCAAAGAGAAAGAACTCTTGTGAGGAAAAAAACCCTCAGTGGGAGGGGCTCTTCTCCCCCGAGGGTCTATTGAACAACAAAAATAGCATTGAAATATTTATACCCATTTTTGGTCTTAATTTGGAAGACATCTCTTTTCTTTCCTTGAAACTGTTAATGATAGTTTCTCTCCTTACAAACGTTGATGTTCTGTGATGCCACTGTGCTGTATTCTGAAGCCAGCCTGTGCTGGGAAGTGTCTGTCCCCTGTGGCATCCCCCAGGTGCGGAGGGCAGGGCCCTGGCAGCTGGTGGAGGTGGTGATGATGATGATGGTGGCAGTGGCTGTGGAGGCAGGGGAGGTGCATGGCCCCACTTCTACACCAGAGGGCAATAAAGTGAAGGTAAATTTTGTTTTTCCACTCTTAAATAAGAGCAGTTCATAGGATAAAAGTAACTTACGTTATTATTTATGACTTGAAAATTGAATATATTATTTACCTGCCAAGTCTTTTATACGTTCCAGAAGCAGAACTCTTTTGTTAGTACATTGAACCAAGGCTTTTCTTCCACACAAGCCTATTTTATACAGCTACAGTGGTACAGACTGTAAGTTTTTACCATGGCACAGATATATATTTCTATTTTTATTTTGGAACAATGGACAACTTTATGGTGTTATCTGTCACGTGCTCAAATATTTATAACCACCTATGGAAAGAAGTATAGTGATGACTCCTCTCAGGAAATGAGGATGCCGGCTGCAAACCTGCAGCACTTTGGGTTTTGCAGACAAATGCCCTGCTCTGCTCCACGGCGTGGGCTCCCTGGCACTGCTGGGCACCAGCTAAAGCTGCCAGCACTTGACTTTCCAGACCTCAGCACAGGCAGGGGAGGAGGAGGAGGAGTTATCCTGCACGTTCTGCCATGGGGAGACTCCTCACCCCCATTGCTGGGGATGGAGAATTACGTACAGAACAGGAGGGGGTGTCTGGGGGCCTGGAGGAGGGGGAGGCTGAAGGGAACTGCAGTGACAGGGGGATGCCAGGGCGTGCTGCGTGGGGCAGTCTGGGCACTGTGAGAGGGCAGAGCCCAGGGCAGCCGTCCCCAGAGGACTGGAAGGAGGGCTCAGCACAGCCAGGGGGTGAGCAGGCTGAGATGGCCATGGGACACCCCGATGGTGCTTGGAAAGCTGCTGACCAAAGCACCCAGCAGGGAGTTCCTGGTGGGCTGAACCTGCCCAGCACCGCTGGCCTCACAGCACGCTGTTGCCTGGGTGTGCCCATGGCAGCTGGGGTGTGCCTCCTGCCAGTCCCAGCCCTGTACCCACCACCCCTGCAGCTCCCTGAGCTCCACTGCGTGCAGGAACCAGCAACAGAGGGCTAGGAGCTGCAGAGCAGCGGTGTGGAGGCTCTCATCTTCTGACACAGAGCTTCAGTTCTGCCTTGTGTGACTGCACCGAGGTCCCATCAAGGGCTAAGTGGAATTTCCTGGGTGGCAGGATGGGTCTGGAGTGCTCACTCTGCTCCTTTGGTGCTTACAGAGGAACCGTCCCCAGTGCTGGGTCGTCAGAACCCGTTAATCCTTGAGGCTCATGTTTGCTTCTGTAGCCACCTCTCGGAGTCAGTCCTTGCACCTGGGTTGTGTTTATGGTATACATGTGTCCAGAACTGAGCAAAGTAGGGCTCTATTTTCTGCCTGGTGTCTCGGAAATATCATCAATAGTAGTGCTTTGATCTCAGAGAAGTGTTTTATAGAGAAAGCACCAGAGTGGGTGTGCACCACAGAAGCTGTGACTGGAGGGCACCTGGCAGGGGTCATTCTGAAACTGAAGTGCATCCCTGCTCTGTTTGGGCTTGAGCAGTGATTGGTTCATGCTCTGGCATCTGCCACCTCTTGGGTCAACCTGGGCCAGTGTCTCACCACCCTCAGCATCAAAAATTTCCTCCTTATATCTACATCTACATATCTGCTAAATTCCTCCAGGGATGATGGTTCAGCCACCTTGCCATGCTTGTGGTGACAGCAGTGACAGATCCACTGCTTGTCCCCAGCTGCAGCTGCTGCATGTTCTCTGTTGGGACTCTGCTAATTTCTGACCTCCCCTGTGGCCTGGCTTGCAGGTCTGCATCATCCAAGGGGAAACTTTGTCAATCAAGATGGAGTTACAAAATGTGCAAGCTCTTTGGTCATGCAAGGGGGTGCCGAGGCCTTTGCTCTCAATAGAGTGAGACCACTGTGGGGGGCCAGAAAGGCAGGAGCCAGGCACCAGCAGCACCAGGGCAGGTGGTTATTCTTAAGTGTCACCCAGAGGCTTTAGCTGATGCTCTTAGAAGGAAGGATGAGCTGGGACTGTTATGGGAATGAGTGTCAGAGAGTCCTTGAGACTCACCTGCAGCTCTTCCCTGGCAAATCCTGGCTGCCAGATCCCTTCTGAGAAGGAGAAGTAGTTGTCTGCTGCACCACGGTTAACCCCAGACCTGACCAGTTGGCTCCCAGTGCTGCCCAGAACCCGTCTGGCTCGGCAGGACCCTGTGTCTGTGCAGGACATGTCCCCGCACAGCTCAGTGCTGGCCCCAGGCAAATTCTCTGGGGTGGGGAGGTAGCCAAGGCCAGTGATAACTGGCAGGCTCTGCCTATAGGTTCTTAGGTTGTATTTTCTATTTATCAGTGTTTTTTATTTCAAAAGAAATTATAAGTCAGCATTCAGAAAGTGCTCCCTGCTTTAAATTAAAGATTATCTGTGATGATTATAGTTTGAAGCTTCTGAATCGACTCAGAAGCTGTCATCCTGGCAGCTGATCAGCTGGTGTCAGCTTTGTGAGCTGCACCTACATCTGAGCTGAGGGCACGTGCTCTCCAGGGCAGCCTGAGACCCTGGGGTCGTTTGTGGAGAGCTGCTGATGGTTTGGTGGTGGTGGTGACACCGCAGTGACACCCGTGCCCCTGCGTGGTGTGGCACATCCCTGCCAGCCCTGGGCAGGGGATTCACCCAGGAGAGCGTGGACAGCCAGCCAGGGCAGAACAGGTTCTGCTCCCTCTCTACTGGGCCTGGGGGAGGCCACCTCTGGAGTGCTGGGTCCAGCCCTGGGCTCCCCAGGTCCAGAGAGACAAGGAGCTACTGGAGAGAGTCCAGCAGAGGCTGTGCAAACACTGGGGACACTGGAGCATCTCTGTGCCAGGACAGGCTGAGAGCCCTGGGGCTGGAGAGACTCAGAGGGGATCTGATCAGTGCTGAGCAAGAGCTAAAGGGTGGGGGGCAAGAGGCTGGGGCCAGACTCTGCTCAGTGGTGCCCAGCGACAGGACAAGGGGCAACGGGCACCAACTGGAACCCAGGAGGTGCCACCTGAGCAGGAGGAGAAACTTCTCTGCTGTGAGGGTGGCACCTAGATGGGATCCTAAGAGGCTGGAGTGGGGAGGAGCAGCCCAGGTACCATGGCAGCTTCTCTTTCCAAGCTTAGCATGAACCCTGAAAAAATCCTCCTGACGTTGAAATTTGGCAGGCTTCTGGTGGTTGCGGAGGGATTTTTTTTGAGAGTAACTGGCCAGCAGCCAAAGAAGGGTACAAACAGATCTGAACAGTGCTGCTCAGGAATATTTCGCAACGTTGCCCTTTAAAAATTGGGGTGGAGTCAATTTTGCTTTTTTATATTTCTGTCACCCAAAGATATCTGGAGATCTGGGCTTCTGCCTTCCACGCTGAGATACCAAATGGAGCTGAATGTTGGAAATGAGCTGCTTGGGAGATCAGGAGCAGGTTAAGAATGCCCATTTTGCAGAAACTGGAGAAATTCAGGATACTTGTACCCATGCTGGTCACCCAAATACTGATGTCTGCTGCCACAAGACACTTTGGTGCTCTGCTGGCACAAACTGCAGCTGCCCTTAAGTGTGCCTGGGGAATCCTTCCCTGCACCACTCCTCACAGCAGTGCAGGACTCTGGGAGGAGGGTGAGACACTAATGTGGAACCACAAGTTGCTCTTCTTACCCCAGTGATTTCCTCTAGGCTTGGGAAAAACAAACAAACAAAAAAAAGTAAAAATGATTTTCTTTCTGGGAAGGCATTGCTGCACTGCAGTTACTTTGTGTCCTGAGCTGGACAGAGAGCATCAGTGACAAAAACTTCTACCCTGGGAAACGTCACACAGACCCAGCAAGGTGTGGATGTGCCACGTGCACCACAACAGCCAGGAGCCCTCCCTTACCTGTGCTTGCAGAATGCTGGTGGGGAGCTTGTTTAGTTCCAGAACTCCTTCATTTGCAGGAGGCAGTGGCTGGCAGGGGCTGCTGTGGTCCGGGGTGATGGAGGGGTTGTGGGCTGGCTCTCTCTGGTGGCAGTGCCATCAGCAGAGCTGATGCCTCTGGCTCACAGGGTCTAGCACTGTGCTCACCCTCATGCAGGGAGTAGGGGTGCCTGTGAGCATCTCACTGCCTGGCAGAGACCACTGGTGAGGTTTTTGGCAGGTGATTTTCTCATCATAGAAACAATAGGGAATGTGGGATAAGAGGTAGCAATTCCAAACTGGAATGTGGTGGAGTCAGATCTGATATTAGCACAAAATTCTTCACTCTGAGGTGGTGAGATACTGAAAGAGGCTGCCCAGAG
Source organism: Merops nubicus (assembly GCF_000691845.1). Taxonomy (NCBI): domain Eukaryota; kingdom Metazoa; phylum Chordata; class Aves; order Coraciiformes; family Meropidae; genus Merops; species Merops nubicus. The sequence goes on from NW_008631490.1 coordinate 72,476, forward strand.
AGGTGGTAGGTGCCCCATCCCTGGAGGTGTTCAAGGCCAGGCTGGATGGGGCTTCGAGCAAACTCAGGCAGTGGGAGGTGTCCCTGCCCATGGCAGGGGGGTGGAATGAGGTGGTCTGGGAGGTCCCTTCCTACCCAAACCACTCCATGACCAGGATCACATCCTGATTGTTCCAGGCTTTAGGGAGCAGGAAAAGCCCCAGGGGCTAGCAGGGGACAGCACTCTTGTGGCTGTGAAGGCAGCAGCCCAAAGTCCCTCGTGGGGGGCTGGTGGGAGGGGGGGGAGGTGGCAGGAGGAGCCCCCAGGGCTCAGAGCAGCCCCCTCCAGCCTCAGGGTGCCCTCGCTCAGGGGCTGCTGGGGGAACCACCCAACTCCCTTCTGGAATCACAGCAGAACTGGGTGTTCAGACCAGCAGTGCAGTTCTGCTTTTGCCTCCCAGCTGGTCCGCAGTCCAGTGAGGAACTCGTCCTGAAGCTGGGGTTCTTTGGGAGCAGCACTGCAGAGCCTGCCTGCAGCCAGACGGGGCGCAGCACTGAAGCAGGCAGTGTGTTTTCTGCACGGAGCTGCACGCAGCCTGCTGAGGGTGCCCAAGGGGATCCCCCACTCCAGCTGCTCTTTGCAGCTTTCCTGCTCCCTCAGAACTTTCTAGGGGCTCACAAAGGGACTCCACTGGTGGGAGGAGGGGAGGCACTTCACAGAGCCTTAGAAGTGACCCAGCAGGGCAGGTTTCAAAGCCTGCCTGCCCCGCTGTTCATTTGAGGCTGCCCTCATTAGCACCATATTCCACAGCAAAGGGGAGGGAACTTGCAAACACTGACTGGGGAATTTCTGCCACGTTTCCTCTTCTCCATCCCCACCACACATCCCAGTCAGTGCTCTGCTGTCTT
>NW_008631490.1:73393-81289 GCF_000691845.1 Merops nubicus
AGCAGGATGGGTTGAAATCTCACCCTGCTCACTCCAGCACTTGCTCCTGGGTTATTGCTGATCTGTTCTTGAGTTCCTCAAATGCAGTTTGCTGTCTCCTGTTAGAAAGGACATTAAAGAACTTGTGAACCATGTTTCTAGACAAGAATAACCTGATTTCTACAAGGCTCTCATTTTAAATCTCTAATGACATTTCTGATGCTCTCAGTTTTAATATCAGCTTCTTCTTTTAATGCCTGAATACTCTGTGGCTAGATTCCATTAAAACAGTTGAAGATCTTCAACATGAGCTAAATGTTTAGCTACTGAGTATGGTAAGAGCTGAGAAAATTGTTTGTTCATTACTAGGCAGTCACAATGCAGAGTGAGGCTGTGATCTCTCTGACACCTCATAGGCTGACAATCCTTTTTATTTTTTCACAGAAAACTACTCGGCAGCAGCAACAACTTAGAAACTCCTGGACTTGCAAGTAAATGTGGGTATTTTCATCAAGTATTCATATGTTTTCAGTGTCTGTGAAATCAAAATAACTCCTAAGCAGCCAGTGAGAAAACCACTGGGTTCTGGGGAATATCCAGTTTAGTTTGCTGGAATTTGTAGATGAAAGGCACAGTGGAAAATAATAGTTGGCCAGATTGCTCTCAGAAAAACATGATAGAAGTGAATAAAGCCATTGTGAAAACCAATTTACTCTAATAAGTCTTAACTATATAGACTTTTAAAACATCATTTCTGGACTCAGGGAAATAGATGATTAATGGATCAAACAGGATAAGCCAGACCTGGAAAGTCTGTTTGCAGATAGGACACGTTAAATGCAGCTGCACATTCTCAGGCTCTGCCAATGAGCAGGAGTCACAGGGAATGGGCACATGAGAGAAGTGTCCCCTCTGCAGACAGCACCCTGTGTTTTAGCAGGGGAATGGCGTGTTCTGGGGGTGCCTGCGGCAGCCTGTGGTGCCCACGCTGGTTTCAGAGGGGAAGGGGAGGAGGAGGAGGCTGTAGTGCACCAGGTGAGCTCCAAAGCAGTGCTGCTGCATCCTCCTCCAGCCTGGAGGGGCTCCAGGTGAACATGGGGTGCACCCAGGGTGCTGCCCAGCTGGCTCCCTGCACAGACATGAGCTGTGCTGCCCTGGCTCTGCCCTTGAGGTCCTGCTGCACCCTGGGACAGTCCTGCTGGGCAGCTGGGTTCCCTTGGTTGGGTTTTTCCCAAAAATCTGGAAAAATAAAAGCAATGCAGGAAAAAAAACAAAACAAAATAAAAACAACTCTAAAAATTTAACTTGGATGATGTCCACTCTGTAAAACTAACATTTAGTTTAGGCTTTGGAAATATTTACATTGGGTTGCAGTGAATATTTCAGTCACCCAGGCTGTGATCTGCTTGTGCTATTGGCTACAGCGGGGAAACAGGAGGAAAAAATGGGAGAAAATTGGGGAGTTTGGGGAGCTTTTCAGGGAAGTTTATTTTCTCAAGAAGTCCAATTCTATTTTCCTGTAGCAGCTTATTTCAAAGGACCCGGGGGTTGACTCCAGCCAACTTCTGCCACAGCTCGTGCCCTTGCAGTAGCTCAGGCTCTGCTGGGGGCAGTCAGGGGGAGGAGGATTGCTCCTGGGGCTGTTTTGTAGGGAATGGTGCTCCAGGGTGGTTGCTAATCCCCACCTTTATGGCTCGTTCTCACTCTGCAGGTGACACTGGTGGGAGCTCAGGTGGCTCCACAGGAGCTGCTCCTCTCCTTGCCTTTGTAACACTGACCTTCCAGTCTGGCTGCAGGGCTGGTGCTGAGAGGGTGTCTTAGCTGCTGTGTTGTAAGGTATCAGCTGGACTAGTGGTCTGGTGCTGAGCCTGGTGGTGCCCAAGTGCTGGCTGGGCTGTGGCCTGAGGGGAGCCCCGTTTGCTGAAGTGTGGAACTGGGGTTTGTGCTCTGAGCTCCAGCTGAAGGTTACCAAGCAGAGCTGCCACGTCCAGTGTGGTGGTGCCAGCCTCTGGAGAGGAGCAGGGCATGGCTGGTGCTCTGGGGGCTTTCTTCTCTCTGGTACTGGATGTTCTGTGATTGAATTTTGTTTGGTTTATCCTCTTTTTGGCCTGGCTTGTGGTGTTTATGTACAAAGCACAGGTTACCTGTTTCTGTGGGTTTTGCTGTGCTTCTTAGTGGCCTAAATGATGGGCTGGCTTCTTTTTTGGGTGGGAGGTGGGGGGATTTATCACAGCACAGTTAATGAGACCCTGATAATAGTCTTGGTAACGTGTGATTTGGAAAGGTCTCCTCCAGCAGCAGGATGGGGGATGATCCACCAGAGCTGTTATTTGGGTGGCCTCAGTGCCTGAAGGTGAGGTCTGGGGTGGGAGAAGTGGAGCATTTTGTGTTCCTGGGGTGCAGGATTACAAACCAAAGCTTTGTCCTGGGGCATGCCTGGGGTGTGCTGGTGCTGCAGCTTCTGTCAGTCCTGCGGGTGCAGGAGCAAGCCCCCAGCATGGGTGGGTTGCTGCTGGACCACTTGGGCAATGAGGGAAGAATCCAGTCCAAGAGGTGATCCTGAAAAGATTCTGAGATCCCCAAAAGCAAAAAAAAATAAGCTTCTCTGTTCTGCTGAGTTGCTTTACATTGGTTTGATCTAAACCCTTTCTCCTCTGCTGAAAAGCCAGTGTGGCTAACAAACTTTAGAGGCTGTGGAGCCTTTTCTGAGCACCTTTGGAGCCCTTTTCCAGAGCTCCTGCAATACATGGTGCCTTGTGTTGTGCCTGAAACGCACGACACTGCTCTGAGAGTGCTGGGACACAGGGGCTGCTTGGTGGGTGGATGCTCTGCTCAAGGGCAAAAGAGCAAGGTAGAGGTCATGTGTCCTCATAAATGGGGACAGAGTACTCTGTGGGAGCTCGGCACAACCCCAGGAGGACATAAACCCATTGACCAAGAGTTTCCTCTTTGCCTGGGCAATGCTACCAGGAGCCAGGTCTTCTCCTTTGCTGACTCTGCTGGGCTCAGGCTCATATGTGCTTCTGAACACCACCTGAAGAGTGTCCTGAGGCCTCAGGACGTGGTTTCCCTTGGTGACCTTGGGGGTTTCTCAAATAGAAACATTTTCATATGAAACTGTAAGTAATGCTATTTTGCATTAACCACTTAGTTGAGAGCAGTAACCAGCTGGTGGGCAGCGTGCAGCTACAACAACCTGAGAAATGGTGTTTGGGTAGGGTTGTCCTTTTGCTGGCTCTTATTCCCAGCTTTCAGCAGTTACCTCCATACTCAGGTATGGAGATTTCTTGGCAGTTGTATTTGATAGCCACCAGCAAGCTGGCCTTACACAAATATCCCCAAATTACCTTTGAATCCCTCTCTCTGATACATGATGGCAGGAAGTCGCACGAGTTTTATTGCACATTAGCTGAAAATGCATTTGATTTGTGTTAAACTTCTTTGAAGACCTTTCTGCTATTCTCCTTGAGAGCAGAAGACGTGGAACTGAGGTACCAGGAAAGTGGGAGAGCAAAGAGGGACGTGGTCCTGAAGGAGGTGGGGGCAGCTGGGGCTTTTTGTGGAGCGGAGTGCACGGGAGCTCTGCAGCTCAGCTCTGGAGGAAAGCCAAGCAGCACAAGAGCTGTTTTTATTAAACTGCTTTCCTGAACAGCTTCCTGCTCGTGAGTGTCCCTCTGCATTTACTTTGTCTCAGTATTCCTGTGGTGATAGAAGGCAGTCGTTTAGTCTCGGGTAGGAGGAGGAGCTGAGAACCCAGCACAGGCACAGCTCTGGGTTTCCTCCGTGCTCTTCTGTTGTTGCTGTGGGTAGCTGAGTTTCACTCCTAATTACATGGTTCAGTTTTGCAGACGAGGTGGTGTGGATGCTTTCAAGTAAATTCTAAGAGGCAACCCTTAAACAAAGCTGTGGGAACAGGCTCTGTCTGTGCTGGCTGCCTCACCAGGCTCCTGCACCTGCATCCCAGCACTGCCCTGTGCCCGAGCTGTTCACATTCCGGCTGCCTGCTTCTCTGGGTGAGATTTGTGCTCACACATGTGCTGGGACACCAAATGCCTGTGCAGAATAGCTGAGAATCTGCTCATTATGGCAAGATTAACACATAATAAAATTCATAATTTACCTAGCACTAAACAAGCGTGGTCTGATTCTCCTGGCCACACAGATCCAAGTATTTTTATTTTTCCAGTTTGAAGCTTTGCTGGCTCCAAAGAACAGACACTTTGAAGACACCCTTAAACTAAGTCTGACTACTCTTCTCTTCCAAGTTTATTTGGGGAGAGGCAGATCCAGTTTACAGCTTTGGTCATCTTGTACCCTTGTGTCCAACTCCGAGGGGCCTGGATGAGGATGTATCCAGAGGGATCTCCAGCTGAGGGAGGCTGTTTTGAATCCTAGTGAGAGCCAGAGGGATGCACTTGGAGCTTCAGCTGCTGGACAGACCAGACAGATTCAGAGCTGTGCTCTAGCCAGCACCTTCAGCCTGCTGGAAATGGGGTTTGGTGCAAGTGTCTATAATTGTGCAGAATAAACTTGGAAATAACTTGAATCTCTTATGTAGTGACTGAAAATGTTGAAGGACCTACAAACTAAGCCACTGTTGCATCCTTGCAGGTGATTAGTGTATTATTGCCACCAAATGTTGATCTGTAGCCTTGAAACAAAGGCTCCTTCCCTCAGCTTTGCCCCAGAGTGGTGTTCCTGTCACAGGGGTTTACCTTTGGTGTATCCTGACCCACTTCTAGCCACTGGTGTGGGCTGGGGGCTGCTCCACATTGCCCAAGGAGCAGCAGTACCTGTGCAGCTCCATGTCCTTCAGCAGCACTGGGGGATGGGGATGTCTGCCAGCCTCTGGAGATGGTCCATTCCCTTCATCCCTCCCTCTGCTGGAGGTGCCTCCTGTGTACCTGGAAGTGCAGAAGGGCAGATGCCAGTCCAGGCTTGTCTTCCAGCCTCCACCCCTTCCAGCAGTCAGTCCCTGTGTGCCCCACATCTGCTCTTCACAGGTTTCCTGGTATAGGAAATTCCTCCTGTGCAATTTTTACCTCATTACTTTGATTTCTCCTCTGTGGGTGTCCTCCAGCCTCATTCCCTTTGTCAACAAACATGCATTTGCATACCTGAATTGTTACCAGGACAGCTCCCTCCTCTGATGGTGAGACCAGAAATCTCAGATACTTCAGTCTTCCAAATGGGTCACGGTGGGTTGATAATTACAGAGGCTTGGGTTTGGTGTGGTTTGGTTTTTTTTTAAAAACAAACAAACATTTTTTTCCCTTCCCTCCTCTGCCCCCCTTGCATTGGATGTTCTCCCCAGGCTGTGAGATGTTCTCACACACGCTGCTGCAGCTGGGGCTCCCCTGCCCCTCCTGGCCCTGCTGCCTTCCTCCCAGGCACAGCCTCTTCCTCTGCCCAGCACACCCTGGCAGGGTTCTGCTGCTTCTCCCCCAGCAGTGCTGCTGCTGACACGGGCTGTTTGTGATCCCCTCTGCCTCCTGGATGCTCTCTGCTGAAAGTGCTGCCTTGCCATTTTTCTTTATTCCACTGTTCCAGCTCTACTGAATATTTATCCCACTTTTTCCTGTTTGTCTAGTTTCTCAAGATACAGACACTCTCTAATCCTCAGCGGGCGTCTTAGTGCTGTCAACAAACCCAAGCATGCTCTGCATACTCTCCTCCATCATTTGCACCCACGATGACACTTGGATCAGCCTGAGCCCAGCCCTTGCTCCTGCACAGCCTCACAGCTGCTCCCTGGCATCGTGCAGGAAGGTCTCACCCCTCAGCCCCCTGCCCTGGAGCTCGAGTTTACCTGGATGGACCCTCATGAGCTGCTCACACTTGTTGCTAAAATTAACCTAGGGGTGTTTCCTTTCCTTCCCAGCAGTTCTTGTGTTCTACCATGGAGTGAAAGGTTTGTTTGGCAGGACTTGCTCTCGACAAATCTAGTTTGGCTACTACTCATCACCTGGGCCTTGTGAGCTCCTCTTTGAGGGTCTCTTCCAACTTCTGATGCTTGAGGCTGAGGTGACCTGTAAGCACAGAGCCCCTCTCTTATTTCCTTAAGATCTGCATGTGTTAATGTGACCTCAGCCACACAAACATACACTGGCTTGGCGTGTGAGTCCTGTGAAGTATCCACTAAACAGATCTGGCTGCATCGTCCTCTTGTTTCAGAGGAGACAGACTCCCGCAGCAGGGCAGGAGCAGGAATTCAGTGTGCACACAGCTGAGGAGCCACTTTGTCCTGTTCCATCATTTTAGGGCCACATGGGGCTGAGATGTGCGAGGTGTAGCCAAAGGCAGAGCAGAGCCCACAGTTTATGATACAAGGCTCTGATCTTTCTGGATAAATGGCCTGTCAGGTGGGTTACCTGATCAGCTATTCAAATATGGATGAGATGTTTTCTCACTCCTGTTCTCAGCTCGGTGAGTGCTGAGCTTAAGCAGATCGGTTTGTCATGCCACTTGGAACTGCACATTATTTTCTCACTTTCTCTCGAGTAATTTCTTATGAGTTTCCTGCTTACCTTTGAATAGAATAGCAGCTACTTTGGTCATCCATCAAAGGGGAGCTCGATGACAGTCAGTTTTACAGTAACACTGGCTGATGCCTGGGCAGAATAGGCATCAGCACTCCACAAAGATAGAGTTGTCATCACAGATCAGAAACCTTGGGAATACTGAGTGATCCTTTCCCCTGCTGTCAAAGCCAGAATTAAGAGGGCAGTAGGAGAGATATAGCAGTATAAATTGCATACAAATACAGTAGCTTAGTCTTTGGGATAAGAAAAGCCTTAAAACTCTGGATACACCTCCCCATAACCTCTGCAAAACTGGAGCTTCCTCTGTGTGACTTGTATACGAAGGCAAAACACATTTTGCTGAGACTTGGTGGTTTCACTGAATCCAGTGTGAGACTGATTTGTGGAAGAAATTATTTTATGCTATTGACAAAGTAATTTTTGTTATTCAGAGAACAAGCCTAGAAGAGATGGTGTCTGTCCTTCAGACTGGTTTTCATAGAATCATGGAATGGTTTGTGTGAGAGGGGACCTTAAAGGGCACCCAGTCCAACCCCCTGCAGGGACAGGGACATCTGCAGCTAGAGCAGGGTGCTCAGAGCCCCGGCCAACCTCCCCTGGGATGGTTCCAGGGATGGGGCAGCGACCACCTCTCTGGGCAGCCTGGGCCAGGGGCTCACCACCCTCAGCATCCAACATTTCTTCCTTCTTCCTAGTCTAAATCTCCCTCTTTTAGTTTCAAACCATCACCCCTTGTGCTGTCTCAACAGGGTCTGCTCAAATATTTGTCCTCATCTTTCTGGCAGATCCCTTTGAGCACTCAAAAGCCACAAAAACGTCTCTCTGGAGCCTTCTCTCCATGCTGGACAACCCCAGCTCTCTCAGCCTGGCCTCGCAGCAGAGGTGCTCCAGCCCTCACCAGGTGTGGGTGGAACACCTTTCCACCAAGCTGTGTAACTTGTTTCCTCTGGACATCAGCCCACGTGGAGACTTTTTTTCTCTTAGCAAGGTGAAATTGCCCATTGCAAGTGTGATGCCACCTCTCCAGCTCTGCCTCACACCATGGCTCTGGGTCAGCAGGGGTGGAATCAGCTGCTGTCTCCTGCCACCCCAAGAGCACTTCTCTGCAAACCATCCTGGGTGCTGCCTTGGCTGACACAGAACAGCTTCCCCAGTGAAAACACTTTGCTGTGGTGAAACCAGTGGAGCAGACAGCTCGTGTCCCTTTGGGCAGAAGCAGCGGGTGCTGGTGCCCCTGCCCCGTGTCCCCACTCCTCCTCAGGCCATACCCCGTGCTTGCACAGCCCAGGGATGTGGTTCCTGCTGGGTCCAGCCTCACGCTGCTGTCAGAGCAGAGCAGCAGCTCAGGAACACCCTGCCAGGGGAGTTAACTGTC
>NW_008631490.1:81362-151755 GCF_000691845.1 Merops nubicus
TGGGGGGAGCAGGCAGGGTGGTGATGTGGCTCAGGGGCAGGGAAGCATCAGGTCATTGTGGAGCCTGCCCCAAACAGCCTGAATGTGTGTGTACAGCTTGGTTCAACTTGGGTCCTGCAGCCTGTTTGTTTGTTTGCCCTCCACATCCCTGGTTGTGGGTGTGCCTCAGGTTTACTGCATTTTAGTTTGCAGCCTTCTATATTCATAGAATTGTTTCAGTTGGAAAAGACCTTCAAGCTCAAGCTCATGGAGTCCAACCCTAAACCCAGCCCTGCCAGGTCCCCACTGCCCCGTGTCCCTCACCCCACATCTCCACAGCTTGGAAACCCCTCCAGGGGTGGGGACTCCACCACTGCCCTGGGCAGCCTGGCACAGCCCTGGGCAATCCTCAAGGGAAAGAAATTGTTCCTCAGGTCCAACCTAAACCTTCCCTGGTGCAACCTGAGGCTGTTTCCTCTTGTCCTGTTGCTTGTTACATGGGAGAACAAACTAACCACCTTCTTGCTGCTTGTGCTAACCCTGCTTTTCAACTTGAGTGCAACTGTTGTCTCCCCAGTTGTCTAATCATGAGGAAAAACTTTGGTGTGAGAGTGTCTGAGCCTGGAGCAGCTGCCCAGAGAGGCTGTGGAGTCTCCTGCTCTGGAGAGATCCCAAACCCACCTGGCTGTGACCCTGGGCACCCTGCTGTGGGTGAGCTGCTGGAGCAGGGGGTTGGATGAGGTGATCTCCAGAGGTCCCTTCCAACCCCACCATGCTGGGGTTCTGGGATTTAGGCCTTTTAGAGGGTGGTATTAGACTTAAAAATGAGCTTGACAAGTTGGACATGTATTTGGAGTAAAAGTAACGTCAAAACTGCATTTTGGATGGAGGAGCCAACCTCTGCTATGAAGAATAGGAGGTTGATGTAATGCTCTAGATCCCTGAAATCACAGCAGACACTCTGTGGAGAAACACATCCTGTTCCAGGTGTCTTGGAGCTCATAGAAGCTTCTGGAACAGGGACATGTTTTCAAGCTAGACCTTTGCTTAACAAGGAATTCTCAGGAAGTCCAAAATTTTGCATCATGGCTTCTCTAGCTGTGGGGAAATGCTGAGCAGCTTTGGCAAAGTACCCAAACAGCTGTAGAGCTGCAAGGAAAACCAGTTTGGTTTCTTACACCCCAGGAGTTGAGGGTAAGGAGGAACTGGCTGTCTCACAGGAGACAAGCTTTGGTGGAGATGGGGTGGACCCAAAGAGGGATCCAGCCAAGCACAGCTTAGCTGCTAATCATCAAAAGACCCCAACAATCATAAACTTAAACTTTCCCCACTCCTCCAAGTTTCCCTGTGACTCACAGGTGCCTTTCCCAGTTTGTTCAGACAGCTGGTGTTGAAGGGGATGTCCTCCAGCTCTGTCTAAAGCTGTGCTGCAGCCAGGAGGTGTGTGCTGGCAGCTGGGGAGAACCCTTCTCCTTGGGGAGATTTTAACTATTTTGGGCCACCAGTTTGCAAAGCAACTTATCTGTGAATATTTTTAGCTCTCTAATAAATAGAGGATTCCAGGCTGAAGTTGCTATTCAGAATTCACTTGCAATATGTATTTACAGTGGAACTCTTGCAGTAGTCCCCTAAGTATTTGATAAGGATATCCATGGTGTATAACCTGCTTTTCCTGCAAGTGAGTGAAGTTCACAAACATTAGGTTGTATAATCTACTTTTACTTAAAGAAGCTGGATAATAGAAGCTGGTTTTTTTCCAGGTCTCTGCATCCTTTCTTGCAAATCACAAGAGAATAAAAGCAGAGGAGGGAAATCCCAAGCAAGAAAAATCCCTGGAGCCTGAGAACTCTGGGTAATGTTTTCTCTTAAAGCAACTTATTTGCAGATAATAAAATGGAAAAATCTGGCTTTTCTAGAGGCCAATCTTACATAAGACTAATTTAGTTTTCATTGTCTATTGATGACGGGCAATAAAAAGGAAACTTTGCACAGGGAGTCAAAGGAATAAGGAGGAAAGAGTCAATACTGGGAGCAGAAACCAGAACTGTGTCCAGGAGAGGTCTGCAGCACACTCTTCCTCTGCTCACTTTTAAGCTAAGCTGTGCAAAAGTTGCATGCTTGGATTCAGAGAGAGACTGAGGGAACTGGTGATAAGTGGTACTCTGCTTAAGCTGTTGAAAATCCAGAAATCTGCACTGTACATTAGCCAGAACTTATCACCAGCAAACCCAGGGAAGGTAAGTGGGACAGAAAAATGGAAGTTCTCACAGAAAAAGGAACAGGAAAATTCTCATTTTTGAATATGACAGGAATGCGGATTTATTTTTTCTTACTATGATGACACACATTTGGCATGATCAAAGTGAAGATGATCTCATCTGGGGAATTAACTGGGACTGTAGCAAAGCCAGGACAGGGTTTGATGCTGAGGCCAAAAGCTGAAGATTCGTGTTTCACCCTAGGACACATGAAAAGCTGCGGCATGTTCCTCTGTCAGGCGCTGGTAGGTGTGCTCCAGGGAGAAGTTATGTCCACCCCATGACCTCACACCTTGCTCGAGGAGGTCCCTTGTCTCTGCCTGTGCATCAGACAGGCCATCCATGGGACTGGTGCAGCTCATGTGAGCTCGGGAAGATGTTGCACCATCCAGGGCAGAAACTAGACAGGTCTGAGTCTGAGATGCTGAGCAAAGGGCCGAAACCAGGACAGCTAATGGGAAGTGACACATGGGAAAGGGGTCACCATGTGCAGAGCAACACTGAGAGAAGCTGCAGCCTTATCTCAGCTCCTGAATGGACAGACTGGTACCCAGCACTGGGCAGCGAGGTTCATCCATGGGCTCAGACTGAGGTCATGGTGCCGTGAACATGGAGCTTTCAGTTCAGGAGGGGAAGCTCCTGTGAGCAGCTACAGGTTTGGAATTGTCTCTGGGGTCACAAGGTGCTGGTGGTAAGAGTCATTAAAGAGGTGTATCAGTAGAAAGTGAGATAAGGAAAAAGCTGTTTTACCCAGGAATTAATTGTGCAGAACTAACGAGCCATCTCTGGTCAGAGAGCTGCTTTCCTGGTGAAACTGTGGCTGATCCTGGGTGCTGAGGCTTCAGCCACTCCTTTGGCTTGGCTGCAAAGTGTTAGTTCAGCTCCCAAGGAGATGAGCTGGTACAAGAATTATACAGGGATTAGGGAGAAGAGGAAGGACTCTCTTTAGAGAGGTGTGAGGATTCTGGGAGGTCATTAGCATGATAACTGGAGGGAGAGCAGGATCAACAGTCCCAAAGGAAGGAGCTGGCCTGGGTGAGTCATGCTAGCAGGGAGGAGAAGGACCAGAGCCTGGCTGCTGAGTTTGGGGGAGAGTTTGCTAACTGACTTGGAATATCTTTCTGTTTGAATTCCCTTTCATAATGATACAGCTCTTAAATGGAGAGCTCTTTCTGGAGTGTTACTGTGCCTTGTTCCCCTCCACACTCCTGCCAGTCGAGGTGACTTGAGTGTCATGAGAGATCTCCTAAAGCAAAGACACACTGGCACCTCTATTTTACTATCTCTTCCCTCCAAACCAGCTGTCCCTCATTCTTCCCTGTCTTCATTTAAAGAGGAAAAGAAATGCAAATCTCAACCAGACAGTCCTGGTGGAGTAGGAGCCTGGAGATGGCTGGATTGCTTTGTTCTGTGCTGTATCTCCCCTCACTGACCTGCTGTTCACCCCACTCCAGCACAGAGGAATTTGGAGGATGTATATACTGTCACTCAGATTATCCTCTTTGCTTTCGTGTCTGTGTTTCTCTCCTCTTTGTCATCCTTTTGCTCAGCAGTGCCTGGCAGTACACAGCTTATGGCATTATTCAAACCAGTAACTCAGCACTGGCATTCTGCTGCTGGGGATGCACACACTGATGCAGCTGCAGGCACCTGGGCAAACCCTGCTTCCACTGTGGCTTTTCTCCAAGTTACAAAGGCAAGTGGAAGGACCTAGAAGTCACCTTACGCAATAATTGGTTTGGTGGTTTCTTAGAGGAGGTAGCAAATGTCTCTCCCTTGAGCCTGAAAGGCAGATGCTACTCAGCCACTGCTGGCTTGGGCACTCAGAGGAGACCTGAGTTCAGTCCCTTTTTCATGGGTATTTGCCCCTTTTCTCTGGAGGGGAACCTCTGTGGCAGGGGTGTGCTGGGGCCAGGACTGGGGTGGGGAGGGCTGCCAGCCTGGGGGGAGCTGTGCTGGTGGGGTCATGGTGATGCTGATGGGGAGAAGGTGAGAAGCTGCCCCAGGGTGGGAAGCACCCCTCAGATCTCACACGACCAGAGTTCTGCCCCTCCAGCTCTGCCTCTGACCTGCGTCTTCAGCAATCACTGCTTCATTTTAGTTTTTATATAAAAAAAGACAACAAAAAGGAGTTTGCACTGTAGATAAAAGCCCCCCCCCAGCTTTGTTCTCTTCCAGCCTGCTCTGTGTTTGTGGTCCTGTGTGAGCTGTGCTGCTGTGTGGGGCTTAATCCCTCTGCTCCAGAACACTTGGGCAACCCTGCCAATGAAAAGGCACCAACTATAACAAATGCTTGTGGTTCCTATCAGTAAAAATATGCTTCCAGAAATGTCTTTACAACCTCTGTGCACAGAAAACTCTGGCATCCAATTGTCTCACCTGGTTTGGTTTTGCCCCATGCTAATGGTTTAGGTATCCATGTTTGAGAAACTGAGTTTGCTGAAATAATTTTTGGGGTAGTGAGACCCTCAATATCTTTTGAGGATGTTTGGGTGGCCCCGCCAGTAGAGGGGAGATGTTGATCATGTTGCCCAGAGAGGTGGTTGCTGCCCCATCCCTGGAACCATCCCAGGTGAGGTTGGCTGGGGCTCTGAGCAACCTGCTCTAGCTGCAGATGTCCCTGCTCCCTGCAGGGGGTTGGACTGGGTGACCTTGAAGGTCTCTTCCCACCCAGATGATGCTAGGATGATTCTGTGTTCAAGACTATCTGATCCAGGCTCGAGCCTGGTGCTGCCAGGGAACAGGGGTTTTATACTGTACACGTTTCATGCACCCATGAAACTTTCAGATGCAGCAAAGTTTTCATTGAAAACTATTATTTGTGGAGGTTGTACTGGTTGGTGTGGTGAATAAGGGGAAGTAGAAGGTTCAGGGAAGTCAGGACACTGAACTGCCAAGTAGTAGTGAAGGGGAGTCCTCCTGTTTCACAATAACTCTGAGTCTCCTGCATACAAAAGGAATTTTTATGATTTCATGTGAAGAGGGACAGCCCAGGCCCCAGAGTTTTCCAGCTGGCGTTTGGGCCTGTCTGGCACCAGGGCAGCACCTGGTTTGGGAGTGGTTCTGCTCCTGGTTTGGATCTCCTTGGGTTCTTTTCTCCATGCTCATTTGAAAGTCTCGTTTTCAGCTTGTGAGCAGTATACCATGGATGTTTCTGCAAGGGAGGATTTGTCCTCTGCCTGTCAGCCCTGTCACTCAATGCAGTCCTGGCTGTCACCAAGGTCCCTGTTGTGCCCAGGAACTGACTGAAGGAATGGCCACGTCACCTTCTCAGAACTTCATAGTCAGGCAGGAGAGAGGCTTTTGCCTGGCAGACTTCTTAAGTATGTTTTATTTTTCAGAAAGGCTGATGTTGACATAGAAATTAGTGATCAGAGGGAGTATCTGCTCAGCCCATCCTCAGCATGGTCCTGGTGCCTACAGAAGTGTGGGAGCTGGGGAAGCACGTGGTGTGTTCTCTCCAGACTACAGCCTCCAAAAGTCTGTGGTGCTGTGGTGAGGGTTTTGACAACCATCAACTCTCTCCTCTCCTCTGGGCTGTGCTCTGGACCATCCACAGCCACCAGTGAGGAGCCTCGTGGAGCAGCCACGTGCTGTGTGAACTTCCGCGTGTTGCCTCCGAGCTGGGACTGTGCTGCCTCCAGAGCTTGGGAAGGCTGAAGGAACATTCCTGCTTAACCTCACCAACACTGGGCAGTTGTGTTGACCTAGGTCCTGTTCTCTATCCTCTTCCCCATGCTGGAGAGGCGTGGTTTATTTGGGGAGAAGGAAAAGAAAGCCCTGAAAACCCAGTGATCCATGATGGCATCTCAGGCTGGTGGCTCGCACGATACAGGAGCCTTTAATCTTCTCTGGGATGAAGTAAAAGCTAAATTACCAGTTGGCTGGGAAGTGCAGAAGTGCTGAACTCAGTACCAGAATGGATTCGGTCTGGGCACGCAGCCAGGGCATTATTTGCAGGAGAAAGTCCCCAAAAACATTTAGCCTCTACCTTGCCCTCAGATCTCTCTGTGCACAGCTTTATAGGCCTGGTTTGCAAATGTTTAAAATTGACATTAATTTTAGCAAGAAAATATCACTTTTCCTTCTGATAAGTTAATGCAATAACTGAAGAGCATTCCTTAAAATGATACTATTATTAAAATGATGCTGTTATCACTCCAGTCCTTGAGAAGCCTTATTTCAGAGTAGATGCTCCCAGTTTCAGAGTGGTAAATGCTGGAGGGGTGCAGCTGGGGGTGCAGTTGGGGGTGCAGTTGCAGCTGGGACTCAGCACCACAGTGCTGCTGTGCTCTAATGACATTCTGCAGAAACCACCCTGTTCATTTGCCAGGCTTCTCTCTGAACGGATGGTTCCTACATCAGGATTTCAGTCGTGTTTACTCTCTGAATTGGATAGTATAAATTTGTGCTTGCATATCAACAGAACTTTTCTGTTTTCACCTTCCTAAATTAGTTGTATTTCAGAATTGTCACCAGCCAAAAGCAAAGCTGGCACCTTTGTCAGTGCAGCTCTGCTGTGAGACTCAGCACCTTGATTGCTCATAAGTGAAGAACTGATATCACATATATCTACAGCAACATTTTCTATGTGTAAACTATTTCCTTGTATTTCTCATTTTCTAAGAAAATAAGGACTGGTTCCTGTAAAGGAGTGATCACTTCAGCCATTCCAGATTTTGCCAGTACTGTTGTTTCTGCTCTAAATTAAAAACAAAAACTTTTTTTTTTTTCTTTTCAGACTTAAAATTTGGCCATTTTATACCTGTCTTACTGGAGGCTGAATGGACTGGCTACGGTGAGGATCTGCCACCTCAGTTTTCTGGGACCTCCTGGGTTTCAGCAGCTGAAACACAAACTGAATCTGTGTGTCATGATATTTCCCTCAATTTTTAGGCTCTGAGCTCAGGAGGCGAGATGCAAATACTGAAGGCACAGCCTGAGATCCAGGGATCATGAGCAGCAGCAGTTCCTGCTCTGTTTGCACAGCTAGTGAGAGGTGTTCTCTGTCCCAAAACTGGGAGGTAAAGGGAGCTCGAGAAGCACAATCAGTCTGCAGTGAAGTGCAGGTTCTTTTGCTGAGTTCTGCTGCTTCATCTGTGGTTCTTCAGGAGCTTAAACCCTGAATGGGACCCCAGGGTGAGTGCTGCTCCGTTCTCAGCAGTTGCTATGTAATAGATCTCCCCAAAAGAGTGTGCCACTGGCAGAAAGAACTCCAGAGGGATTGTTCAGTTTGTGGCATGTCCGTGGTGGGAAGGGCAGAGGCCGTGTGGGGGTGTCTCTGGAAGGAGGGGGCTGGAATGCCACAGGCCCCAGCAGCAGTGAGCTGCCAGCCTCTCCCGAGCTGTCTGCCCAGCAGCACACCACGGCTGGCCCAGGCTCCTCCTGGCCACGCCACGCTGCCCACCTCCCTGGGCATAGGGGGCACGGGGGACTGACTGTGCCAGTTTGGTGTGACCTGGACCCAGAGGCCGTGGGGAGCCCATCGTGTCAATGTTTGCAGGTGAGGGGGGAAAACCCCATGTCTGAGCAATGACGTGAGGTCACCAGACCTCCACTGGTGCTGTCCCAGGTGTGTTCCTGGTGCTGACTGGCCCTGGGGTGGGTGGGGACCGTGGCACCACGCTGGGTGCTGTGCTGTGCTGTGGGTGCTCCCAGCAGTGATGGGCAGGGTTCAGGTGGGTGGCACAAATGAGCTGTGATGGGCAAAGGAGCCCTCAGACCAGTTACCTGTCCATCACAGGCAGTGACTGATGAGAGAGCCTCGTTTGAATCCTGCTCAGACTCAAACTGCTGTGAAATGCTTCTGCTGGCCCTTGCTCAGCGTGTGCCTCTGGCTCGGCCCCATCAGTGTGTGGACTGAAAGGCCACAGTGGTTAGTGCCTGAGCTGGAAGGAGTGAGAAGGGTGGGACTTGGCTCCTGCCCCGGGTGCTCCTGCTGGTGGTGTTAGACCTTGGTGGGACGAGCTGGCTCAGCGTGGAGCAGGCTCCTGCCTTGTGTGGGTATCAGGAGTCCTCTCCATCACCCAGTCCCTCCTACCTGGAAAGCTTGTGAATCACTTGGGAAACCAAACGTTAATTTACTGACAGGCTTCACTTGGGGAGGTGAATCTTGGGGTGGATCTGCTCCCTGTGGAGATGGGACCATCAGCTAGGGCTGGCAGATAAAAGGAGGAGGGGAGTCTGCTGCTGCTCCCTGGGTGTAGATGTTCCCCCAGACTGGAGGGGCTGGGCTGGGTAAGCATGACCTGTGACTGTCACAGGGGAGGAATGGTAGCCAAGGAATTGCTGCCCTGCTGTGGTACTCGGGTTAGCAGGTGAACTTTGGGTCGTGTGTTTCTGCTCTCAGCCCCCCAGGAATCCCCCATCACACGTGCTGTAAACAAACTCCTGGTTTCATCAATGACAATAAAAGGCTGTGCTGTGGAAATAAGGAAATCAATGCTAATAGCAGAGCAGGACCACAGAATTCCTGTTTCCAGCCTCTGCTGGGCTACGATTCAATGCACGCTCACATTCCCTCTGTACGTGTGGCAGTGAATAATTCAGAAAAAAAACAGGTTAAAAATGTTAACAAGCATCACTCTTCAGCAGAAATGTATTTTAAGTGCTTTACTTTCTTCCTCCTCTCCATCGTTGATCTGACTTCCCAGAGCAGAGCTGCCAGGAAGCATGGCCGAGTCCTTGGGGCAGTTTCCTGGTCCTGGGGCAGGAGGGGCTGGGGCAGGGGCAGGAAGGGCTGGGGCTGGGGGAGCTGACTGGTGCCTGGGCAGCAGGGGACACGCAGGGTGCACCCGCTGAGGCTCCTTGCCTGGTAAGAATTCAGGCAGAGAGTTTCCAGAGTAGCTAAATTGAATCAAAACGTTGCCATACATTTTAATAATCACTTTTCCAGGAAGTATCCTTTAAAAGGAACAAATCATTCGGACAGAAAACTCCAAGCAGCTGAAGATAGACTCGTGCAATTTTTTTTTCTTTAAAAGCTTCAATATATCTTCTGTTATGATTGACCATTAATATGGAATATTTTCACCATACTTCCAGTGAACCTTTCTTTTTTGTTGTTTAATTTCTGTTTAATAAAACGTTGATGGGGGATGAGAAATAACTTGTCTTTGGGCATCTCAACAGCGATCATTATTTTCCACTTAAAATTGAATTACATTTAAATTTTTGTGTTATACATTTTAATGGCTACAAATGTTACACCATTATCTTAATACACTGCAATTTATCACTTCTGAAAATAAATAAAACAACCTGCTGAAGACAGGCAGTGAACTATCAGGACAGGGAGACCAAAGGCAAAGACTGATTTGGGTGGCACTGAAGGTGCAGGGAGCTGGAAAAATGCTGAAAAGTGCGGTGAGTACCAAGGTATGGGCACTTCCATGCAAAATATTTTGGGAATCCTGTGCCAGAACAATGCTCTGGGGGGAACTGCAGGCCAAGGACAGTGCCAGCCTGATCCTCACCTCCAGACAGTGCTATTGCAGAAATTGTTTTAAAGCTAACTTTGAATTTAATAAAGCTGACCCTCAAATCAGTTTTGTTCTGATCCTTGAGAGGAAAAAACCTTTTAAGTCCAATGGAAAATGTTAGTAAACCTTTGTGTTGTGGTTTTCCCTGAGTCAGTGGTAGCTGTCAGCACCTTCCCTGCCCCTCTCTCCAGGGCAGGCACTGTACCAGCCCGTGCCCTGGTCCTGGGGTGCCAGCCCCAGCAGACAGGAATGAGGGTGTGGGGGGTTTGTGCAGTGGCAGCAGCCCTTCACCTCTCATACCCTCTGCTGGGCACCCTGGGGCCAGACCTGCTGCAGGGCACTCTGCTCTGCCAGCCTGTCCCCCTGGCCCCTGAGCGAGCCCCCGGCGCGGTGCTGAGCCCGTACATCTGTGCAGGATGGGGCTCAGAGGGACGTGCACAGGGGTTCTCGAGCCCTGTGCCAGGCTGCCCAGGGCAGTGGTGGAGTCCCCACCCCTGGAGTGGTTTCCAGCCCATGGAGATGTGGGGTGAGGGACACGGGGCAATGGGGACCTGGCACTGCTGGGGGATGGTTGGGCTGGATGATCTTCAAGGTCTTTTCCCACCTAAATCATTCCATGATTCTCCCAAGTTCATCCACCCTGTGGCATTTGCTTTGTCTGGCAAGCACAGCGTTCTATCAAGGGATAGAATTGTGGTGTTGGAGCTGAACACCCCAGAGTCACAGCCCAGCTGCACATCAGTAATGGGCTGTGCAGGTAGTTCAGCTATTTTTTATCCTGTGGTTACCTTCAGTGGGGCCCTGTGTGCATGGGGCAGAGTGGCCTCTGGCTGCACAGCACAGGCTGGCAGTGCAGTGATGAGAGCAGGGGGGAGAAGTGATTCCCTCCTGAGAATGAGCCATGTCCCCACGTCTCGGGCAGCTGCCCAGGACAAGATGCTTGCACAGCACCTCAGCCACGGTGTTCCACGTGAGACTGACTGAAAGCTGGAAATGAGCCTTAAAGAAAATGACATAAAACTATTTACCTGCATTCGGCAGCGGCCAGCAGGACTTCAGGCTGATGTACTGTCAACATCTCTGCTCAGCCTTATGTTTAATTCAGTGCAGAGCTTGTCGTGGAATAACACCGAGTCAAGCTTTTATTAAAATTTCCTTACTTGAAGTCTCAAAGCAACCAGTGTCATTAGAGTGGGAGCATGGTGGAGAATCAGGAACCAGGAGAGCTGTTAGGTGGAACAAGGATGTTCCAGGAGTAACGCTGGATTCTATGAACTGGCTCCTGCTCTTTATTCAGAAACTCCCTCTCCTCCTCTGCCCTGGCATGGTGCCTCTAGGGAAGGTCTCCACTGCCAGCTCCCGCAGCCTCTGACCAGAGGAGCCACCACTGCTGAGCAGGTAGAGTGGGCTCCCACCTCTCACCCAGCAGGGAGGGATGTGAGGCCCCTGAGACTCTCCTGCAGCATCCCTGAGGCTGAGGTAGGCAACAGTCTCTCCACTGCACTGCTCAGGCGTGGCAAGAGGCTCCTGTCCTTCCAGAGCAGGAGTCCTCTGTAGGCTGCACAGGCTGGAAACAGATGAGTCTGCTCATAATTTGCAATCAGTATCTATTTCCCGAATTTTTGTGCCTTGAATGTGATCTGCTTTCCCAGTGTGAGGGAGGAGCCACAGCGTGGTGGGACATGCGACACCTGGGCTACAGATCAGAAGCCATGGAAAGGACACAGGTGGGGATGGGCAGCTGTGGCTGGGCAAAGAGCAGGTCCCATGCTCACCAACATTCCATGAAATTCCATGGAGAGGACACTCATTGTAATGCTGCGTCCAGCCAGTGCCTCTCATGCCTCCTTAGTTCATCACTTGGTACCAGCCAGTGGTTTGGCTGTTGGACCGTTAGAATCCCAGACTGAGTTGGGTGGGAAGGGACCTTTCAAGGTCACCTAGTGCAGCCCCCTGCCCTGAGCAGGGACATCTGCAGCTAGAGCAGGGTGCTCAGAGCCCCGGCCAACCTCCCCTGGGATGGTTCCAGGGATGGGGCAGCGACCACCTCTCTGGGCAACCTGGGCCAGGGGCTCACCACCCTCAGTGTCAAAATTCCCTTCCTTCTCTCTAGTCTAAATCTCCTCTCCTTTAGTTTCAAACCATCCCCCCTTGACAGATTCCCAATCCTGCTCTTTGCTGTACTCACACTGCAGAAGATCCATGAATGCACTGAGGCCAAATATTGCAAAACCTCCAATTTTTTGAGTGAATCTCCTCTTCTCCTGTGCAGCTCCCAGCGAGTGCTGCAGTGTGCGAGCCTGCTGTGTCCCAGGGCTGGAGGGACAGGGCCAGGGGCTCATGGGCACCCTGCAAGGCACGGAGCTTCAGCCAGCGCTGGCACCACCGCACTACGTGCCAGCACATTGATCTTTAACCAATAGCTAGGTAGGTAGTTAAGATAGAAGTGTTAAAAAAAATAATTCCTTTTTCTGGAAGGTAGGACTTGTTGGAGCAGAATTTCTTACATGGGAACATGAAAACTGACAAACAGAGATAATTTCATGCAATGTGTAATTAAATCTTACAACTCATTATCATGGGGAGTCACTACAGCAAATAGCCTGCACAGGTTGTGGAGGAAGGGGAAGCAGGAATTGGTGAGAGCAGGGGGGGCTGTAAGGATTCCCTCTCCTCTCTTGCCCTGAGAAGGGTCTGGAGAGGCAGCCGGAATTAGGAGCACGTTTTGACCAGCGTGGAGGTCACTTTTCACTGAATTAAGCCATTTCAGAACAATTTAAACTCATTTCTCTGCCTTAATTTTATGCTTCAGTTATGAATGCTTGGTAACTAATGGTAAAGTGTTATTTATTTAGGTATTTATTGCTAGTTATTAATCATATTTGTATTTAGATTTATTCACTCATTTGTGGTATGTTTATGTTGCAGTATTTGGGGATGGAGTTAGTTCTGCCCCTTAGTGCTGTGCTGTGTCCTGGTACCTAGAAGGGTGTTGACAACACTCTCACGTTTTGGAAACAGCCTCCTGGGTTTAATTGGGGGTCATTTTTTGCATGAGTTTGGTGTTCAGGAGTCTACTAATGTAAAAGCTGAGTGGGATTTGGGGTTAAACAGCGATTCCCACTGTCTGAAAGATTTACAGCTTCAAGTGTAGTACTCATGACAAACCAATTCCTTGTCAGGGCTTTTAGGGAGAGGTATTTTGTGGCTTAATCGTGTACGTTCCTCTCGCATCCCTGGAGCCCTTTCCCTTAGCATATTTGGCATTGTAAAACTTTATTTCTGAGGTGGTCTTTCCTGCTGGGCTGGAGGAAGCCTTGCGGGGAGCTGCCCCAGCGTGGGTGGGTGGGACCCTCTGTGCAGGGTGGGACTGTGTGGGAACAGCTCAGGGCCTGTTGCCCTGTTCGTACCAGCTCGTTTTGGATGTCCATGTAAGACACAAAAGTGTCCTCTCAGCTCCTGCTGGGCCAGGGACGTCCTGGAGCACGGCCCAGGGAACCAGCCCAGCACACGAGGGCTCACAGGACCCGAGCATCTCCACTGGGAGGGAGGTCCCTGCTCCAGCCCTGTTCCTTGTACCAGTCCCCAGCCTCTCCTGCGTCCTGCAGATTTCCAACTGGGGATAAAAACACATTTCTTCCCAACAGACAGACTGAGTTTAGTGTTGCTTTTTGCACAGCCCAGAGAATCCACACTTCCACTTTTATCAAGCTCAAAGGACCAAAAAACTTACCACCCCCCCTGCACCCCCCAGTGCTGGAGGGGCAGGATGGTGCTGAGGCTGGCAGCCTCAACTCCCATTTGACTTCCAGCAGTCTCCGTGGCCTGGTCCAGTTGTGATGCCACGAAACACAGCAGGCAAATGCCACTCCCAGCAGCTGGGCTGGAAGGGGGCACCAGACCCCTGCGTGCCCTGTGCCCTGTCCATAGCCCAGTGCAGGAGGCCAAAACTGGCTGAACTGCACTGCAGAAAGAAGAATGCCCTCCTGCAGCACAGGGATGGCATTTCAGTGTTGCAGAGGCAGGCTGGCACAAAATCCTCCAGAAAAGCAGATCGAGCTCCTTTCAGGTGCCCTGGATCAGCATCTCAGCCATCAGAGGGGAGTTTCCCTCACCCAGGTCAAGGCCAAGTGCAGCCCCTGAGCCAGGAGAGACTCTGAGCCTGCAGCTCTGCTCGTTGCAGGGTTCCCCTCATCATTTCATTCTGTTTTCTGGCTGTCCCTCTCCTGCAGGAGCCCTCTTGCTGCACATCTTCTCAGCCTGGCTCTCCCCAGCTCCCATCACATCTTGGGCAGTCCCTGGATGCCTCCTCCAGCCTGGCACCCCCCCTGCGTTGGCACAAGGCAGTAACTGGATGTGGAAGTGCCACTATAAAGGTTTAGTAAATTGCCTCCTATCAATTAAGAATTAAAAAAAAAAATCAAACACATGGATCAGAGGTGAAGAAGCCTGAGATGAAACATCTGTGTGTCCTTCCTAGGGAAAAAAAGCATTTTGGGTGAAATATTGTGGGAAAATGGCACTTTCCATGGGAGCATTATTCCAACATGCAGTCTGCAGCCAGCTCCTTTAATTGATTGCAAGTGTCCATTGTTGCCAACTCTGCACTAGATTATCCAAAGGAATAATTTTCAGATTATGGCTGTTTCTGTGCTGTGTATTAATCATTTACTATTCATTATTTCTGAACTGTGACTGACCACCTAAATTGAGAACACTATTTCTGTTCTTCAATTAGGTAATTGAAATGCTCTTTCAATCAGAGTAATTAGCAGTGTGACTTTTCAGCTGAATTATTTTTTACCTTAAATTAATGGAAAATTCGAGGACTCCTGAGCTGTTCTGCCCATTATTTGTCAGTGATCTGAACCCTGCCATATAAAGAGTGGTATGAATTTGTGAGTCGCCTTGAACAAACCTGACAGCTTCTATTTGTAAAAACATTAACTATTCTGGTTTGGGGTAATTCAGCCAACTCTAGGATTTCAGCATATTTCAAAGGCAATTTGTACCCAGCAAGGCACATTAGTTACAGAAGCCCCGAGTTTGGTGTCAGCATACTAATGGCAGCTCCTCAAGGTGGGGGAAATAACTAATTTTCATGCCTTCTGAGCTCTGTCTTCCACCAGGAAGATAACAGCTGATCAGATGAGCTGATATATATTCTGTATGTGCTCCTTTGAATGTCCCCACAAATTTGTTTTGGTAGTTTTTTTGCTCCTGTTTTGTGTTTGCATTGTGAGTATTTTTCAGTGAACGGTTTAACCAGCCTTAGACTATTAAGCTTCTTTACTGAAAAAGAGATCATTTAAATGCAGTTATAAATATTCACATTGCAGATGAGGCTGCATACCTTCAGCTGAGAATGGGGGTAATGGAAGGCCTGCAGTGAACAGCCACCAAAATGGAGCTTTTTGCTCCTAAATTACAGGCAGCTCTCGAGTCAACGTATATTATTTAAAAATATTTCACTTTAAGCATATATGAATTTCTGTTGGGCCAGCGACTCCTGGCCCTTGAGTTGCTTTAATGCTATGTTGAAATAAAGAATAAAATTCAAAGATTTTATTGTTGTTGTTGTTGTCACTATTAGTACTATTAATTATCTATTTGTGGGAGTTGTAGAGCTGCCTTTAAAGTTTGTTTTCTCTGTGTTGTGCATCAGGCCAAGCTCCCTCTCTCTCACTCTCTTTTTTTAGCTCCACAGCACGACGAGGGAGCGTTGTGGAGTTGGCTCTCCCTGTTTTATATTCAGAACATGAAGCTTTACAAGAGGAAATGTCTTGATGTATCTGCTATTTTATTTTTAATGAAAACATTTCTTGCACTGGAAAAAAAAAGAGGTCACTGCACATCTCTTAGAGTACAAATTATTGCATATGCACAGAAGATGGAACACCACTGAGGGAGGAGCTGGAGCCCTAAATTCCCAAATCCACAGCGCCTTATAACATGCAGATAAGGCAAAGCCAAGCACCATGTTGTGGGCTTTGGGGCACACGAGTGGATCCCCCCTGGAGTACTACCCCTGGTACCAAGCAGCAAAGGAGCTCTCTTTTTGAAAAGGCTTTGTAGAGGAGTGAAAAAATCTTCCACATGGCCAAGGACTGAAGGCTCTGATCCACCAGCTATCCTCCCTGCATGCACCCAAGTGCAGAGGCTGGAAGGGAAGCCCGCTGGCCCCGGGGCAGAGGAGGGATTGGTTCTCAGCAGCCAAAACCCCAGGGGATGGACTCTCCCAGGAGTCCCTCGGGGTCACTTGCTCCTGCACTGAGCTGCTGCATTTCCTTGCTGCCACTGCTTGGCTGAACCTCTTCCCTTTCTGAAAGAATAAAAACAGGGTGTTGCTTTTTTCCTAAATTATGTGTTCAAATCTCTTTATGACTGAAGGAAACAGAGGGCTGGATGTGCTCTATGTAGTGCAACTGCAAGTGGTAGCTTGGAGTTGCTTCTGCCAGTGGAGCTGGGGAAGGGGCTAGAGCCCAAGTGTGGGGAGGAGCAGCTGAGGGAGCTGGGGGTGCTGAGCCTGGAGCAAAGGAGGCTCAGGGGAGACCTTCTGGCTCTGCACAGCTCCTGACAGGAGCCTGGAGCCAGGGTGGGGTCGTGCTCTGCTCCCAAGGAACAAGGGACAGGACAAGAGGAAAGGGCCTCAAGTTGCCCCAGGGGAGGTTGAGGTTGGACCTGAGGAACAATTTCTTCTTCTAAAGGGTTGCCCAGGGCTGTGCCAGGCTGCCCAGGGCAGTGGTGGAGTCCCCACCCCTGGAGGGGTTTCCAAGTCGTGGAGATGTGGTGTGAGGGACATGGGGCAGTGGGGACCTGGCAGTGCTGGGGATTGGTTGGACTTGATGATTTTCAAGGTCTCTTCCAAAAACAACGGTCCCATGATCCTGTACAGACAGTGGTGGGGGAGGTACTGTCCCTGTGCCACCGTCTCCTGCCCTTCCCTCTTCCCTGGCGGCTGCAGCTGAGGATTCATGGGACAGCACTTTGCCTTTAACTATGTAAATCCAGCATTTTCCATAATAGGCGTGCAGGAAGCATTGTATTCACCTACAGAGTTTTATTTAGGTTCCTGGCATGACAGGTGGATGGGTAGAAAGACTTGTGGCAAGGTTGATAATCTCCTTCCTGAGCTCAGCCCCAAATTAAACATCTAATGGTGTTCCTAAGCGGAGGTGGAGAACAGGAGGTTCTTGCAGCCTGTGCCTGTGGGGGTCGTGTTGCCTCTGGCAGGTCAGGAGGTCCTGCACCCACACGTGCCCCACCCCGGTGAGGTGCTAAGCTGAGCAGGAGGGAGGGGTGACCAGGGGAGAGGCTCTTGCCTGGCAGTCAGCAAGGCACAGGGATGTGTCCGAGGGGCACACCCCAGCTCCACCTTCCTGCCCCCTGCTCCCAGCCCTGCTTCTGGGGCTGTTGAACTCTTCTCTTGATGGCTGGAGGCAGATTTCATGGAGCTCACTGCAGGTGGGGGTCACTCGTGTCAAGTGAAAGGTTGTCCTTGTGTTTTTCCATGGAAACAGAGTCAGGATGGGAGGTGGGAGGTGCACTTACCTTGCTGAGATGTAGTGGATTCTGTTTGCTCCTGAGCGTGCTCAGCCCATCCTCGGGAATGGAAATCAACAGGTTTGGGTTTCTGAGCTGAGAGCAGTAAAATCCAACCACTCCTGTCCCAAGGTTGTCTGTGTCCTGTCAGCAGAAAGTGAGTGACTTTCATTCTGAAGGATATTTTCATTAAGTGTATTTGATTTTTCCAGGTAATTTTTGGGTTTTGGGGGGAGGTGGGCAGGAGCAAACACACTGTAATGTTCTGTTGTAAAGCTTTCTCATTAAACCTTCTGCCAATGATTTTATGAACAGGCTGTCCTTGGATGATGGTTTTCGATGAAGTTTGGATTGAGCACATGCTGTGGGGTGCTCAGTCCCTTCGGCCCCACTTTGGGTGCTCTTCTGCTTTCAAGAAGTGGCCAAAGCCACAACTGCTGCTGCCCTAATCAGGCCAGACACTCTGAGCTGGGCTGGCCGGGCGGGGAGCCAAGGGAGAGCCAAGCCCGTGGTGCTGCTGTTAACAGATGGGCTGTTCTGCACCAGCCTGAGCAATCAGGGCACGGGGCATCTCTCCAAACCCTGGTCACGGGGCACAGGAGGTACACTGAACATCAAAAAAATAAATCCTGGGCAATACTTCACAAACAAGTTATAAATCAAATTATAATTCCCGTGACTCCCTTCAGGGTACAGCTCACCCTGCACAGGGGCTGCTGCAGCACCTCCACAGCCAGCACTGCTCAGCAGCAGCAGCAGCACCCGGGCACGGCGAGGGCTGGGCTGCAGAGAGCTGGGGGCACCAAGTGGCAGCACTCTGTTACATGGGAAATACATCCTGTGCCATCTGCCTGTGGCACACGCCTGTGGGGGCATGTGAGGCAATGTGCTGCTGGAGGTACTGTGTCATCCTGCCAGGCTCCTTGTTCTTCGCCAGGATGAATCTGCATTAAAAGATAAAGAACGAGGCCTTGTGTCCTGTATAAAGCAAAATCTGATGTCATTCTTTTGGGTGAAGTGTTTTTTTCATTTTACGTTTCCTATATCTCACACATTATTACGTGATTTCCGCGGCTCACCCCCACTGCTGTCCCTGAAGAGGTCCCTGCTGTCCATGAAGAGGTCCCTGCTGTCCTGACCTGGCTGCTCTCTCACTGGTACTCTCAGCCTTTGTCTGGCAGCCTTTGTCTGGTGTCTCACCTGGGTATTGTGGTTGGACTTGATGATCTTGAAGGTCATTTCCAACCTCTGCCGTGCTGTGGTTCAGTCTGGTACCCCGGGCAGACTGTGGAGATGCTGAGCGTGGAGCTTTTGTGGTAATACTCTGGTTTCAGCATCGATGTGTATCCAGCCTTTTCCTTCTCCAAACCATCCCTCTCCTTCAGTTCATTGGAATTCAGTTTTGTTACTGGCTCTGAAGAGCTGCTGGTTCCTTTCAGGCCCCACTGCTGCTGGAAGCTGCCTTGTTGTAGGACCAGTTGCCCCCTTATCCATTGGTACCTCAGCCTTTTATCTGTCTCTGGGTTGCCCCCAAACAAGTAGCTCCCCAGAGCCCAGATTCTCTTTTTCTGTGCCCTAGGGAGCATTTCCTTCACAGAACATTAGAATCATTTAGGTTGGAAAAGATCTTTACATCATTGAATCCAATGAGGAAAATCCAGGCAGGATTATAAGGTTTGAAAGTTGCCTGTGCCAATTTAAGGAATTGCTACTCTAGAGCTGTAGCTCTGCCTTTCAACCTGGTAAATGCCTCAGGAACATCAGCAGCTCCCTGCAGTGCAGACCACTCAGTCCCACAGCCCAGCAAACATCTGCTGGTGCCTTCTGCCAAGCCCAGCTCCCCATGACCTGCTGGGGGGCTCCACATCCATTGGTAACGCTTCCTACCTACAAGGCTCCACACAAAAAGCCAGATGTTCTGTTTTTTTTCCCCAAGCATTTTGTGCTAACCTTTTTTTTTTATTATTATTTTGTAGATTTATTATGGACTTAGTGTACTGGTAGCATGAGGAAAAACTAAAAAAATTTCCTTTATTACCAGGTGTTTTCACACGTGCATGAATCTTCCCCCTCCACCCACTGTTGGAAAAGGCCACGAGCACAAGGTTCACTCTTTCAGAAGAGCTTGTGTGCGAGAGATGATACCTCAGCTAGTCCCCTGGTGCCTCTGTTCTCTATCAGCTATTTCACAGAGAGATAAACCAGCATGCACCCAAGGCCAGCCCCTCCAGGCCATGGCAGAGCACACCATTTGAAAAGCCATCCCTATTTTAATGCAGCCTCGTGGAATTAATCTTAAATGGTCACATGAACGATTTTTGAATACACCAAATAGGTAGCTGCAATTTCTGTTCCTACGTTGTCAGGAAAATTAAGCCAACCCCCTTTGTCTTTGAGTGCCTACAGCCTGTTCCATGTGCCAAGATGTGAACACATCTGACTTCTGGCACGTACTTGGAAGAACTTTTCTCTGCAGGTGCCCTTAGTGTTGGCATCACGTGAGACCTGGCAGTCCCTCCTCACCACAGGGAAACACACCCCAGTTCCCCACAGGCTGGTTTCTGTCTCATGATGCAGTGGGAGAAGGTGCTGCTGGAAGAGGGTGCATCACCCTCGGGGAGGCCAGGGCATGGGCATGGGCATGGGCTTCTCACCTGCCCCAGACAGCCAGGCCTGTGCTGGTCTCATCCTGGCAGGACTGGCAAGTCCCTGTGGTGTCCAGGGAAGAGTGAACTGTCCCTCTCCAGTGTGTTCCTGATTCTGTGGGCCAGGAGGCCCCGATGCAGGTAACAGATCAGGGAGAGAAAAAATATTTCCATGGCAAGTGCTGGGAAAGATTGTCAGCTAAAAGCTGAAAATGGTGCAGTAAAAGTTTCTGAGAAGAAAACCAGTGCCCGGATCAATGTAGTACCCTGTGCAGCCCTTGCTGTGGTCTGAGAGACATTTCAAAGTGACTACATCTCTGCATGTGTGCATGCCAGGTGTGCACAGAGCACCTTGCTGCTCAGCCCGAGCTTTCCAAGGTGTCTGTGTTGTTCACTGCACCCAAAGCAGGATGGGTGTTGGGCCAGCCATGCTGCAGCAGCCCTTAGAGGCTGATGGGGCTGCTCTGGTACTGTCACAGCAGAGACTGACATCAACATCTTTGTGTTCAAGCTTCCTATGGAGAAGAAAGAATGGTCAAGCCCTGTGCCAGGCTGCCCAGGGCAGTGGTGGAGTCCCCACCCCTGGAGGGGTTTCCAAGCTGTGGAGATGTGGTGTGAGGGACACGGGGCAGTGGGGACCTGGCAGGGCTGGGGAACGGTTGGACTGTATGACCTTAAAGGCCTCTTCCAACCAAACGTTTTCCATGATTCTCTAAGCCCTACTTAAGTGACAGATTTATTTATTTTGCTTACAAGGGATTTAATGATGGTTTACAGTTTACTTCGGCTGAATGCCACACCTGTAAAACCACTTCACAGTTGGACACATGCTACATTTTGACAGCTAATATACTGGTCTTGCCCAAAGAGCTGTTCTTGAGTGAAGAGTCATATTTCATAGCCAAGCTCAGGAGGCAACAAACACCAACATTAATGTCACAGGAGCTCCTGCACTCTGCCTGGCTGCATACACACATGATGAAGATGATGAGGATGACATCATGCTCTGTGTACTGAACACCTCCCTGCAGCTCCACGTGCACAGGCAGAGCAGCAGCACAGCACAACGTGCTCTGAACCTCATCCTTCCACCATTCACAGCATCTGGATGATGGGTCTTGTTCAAGTACAGCTCTCCTCTGGAGGAAAAAGGAGCTGGCTCCATATTGAGGTCCATTTGCATTGCAGAACTCTCTCCTAAAGGGAGTCGTTTTCCTGAGCTCCCATCTCGAGGTATTCTGCTCAAAGTCAGGGAAATACCACAGCTGTACTCAGTGTGGCTTTGGAGCACACAGAGAAGAGCTGCAGTGAGACAGCACTGTGAGAGGGGAGGAAAAAATTGACATACAAGAGGAACTGCAAAATGATTTCTACAACTGACAGCCTGCAGAAACAATGTGGGCCCTGCTCTGTGCCAGGCTGCGGCACCTGGCAGCCTCCTGGTGGGGTTCCCATGGGAATGGGCTCCCTGCTCCAGCAGCGACGAGGTTCCCCGGAGCACAGGAGGTGGGGGAGGGGAAGGGAGGGTGTGGTGGGGATGAGCTGGGAGCCCACAGCACAGGACACCTCCCGAAAGCAAAGGGGGAAGGATGGACTGGAGCCTTGATGCACTAGATCCATGTCCATGTCCCCACACCTCCCGTGACTCTTCAGAGCCATGGAGGTTTTCCCAGGAAATGTCAATGGCTTGGAGGGGACCCTGAGTGGCCCGTGGATGGATGTGTTTCTCCATGACTGCTCACTGCTCCTGTAGGGTGATGTCCCTCCCCAGGAAGCCATAGACCCACCCTGTCTATGGCTCTGAGGGGGCTCTCCATCCCTCCCCGCTTCTGTCCTGCAGCCACCACAGCTTGGAGCTCCTCTCACTGCAGCTCAGGAGGATGAGCTCCTTGGTCAGTGGCCAGCATCCTTTTGATGCTAGGACCACTGGCTGTGGATGAGGAGCTTTCCTGTCCATTTGGCCTATGGAGGGAGCATGCAGCCCTGCCTGTCCCTGGTGACACTGAAAGACAGGATTTGATATTAATGAGATATTGACCCTTGTTTTGGAAATGTTGGATCAAATCCAACCAAGCGTCAGTTACATGGCAACATAAGAGTGACCCTGTCAGCTCAGACAAGGGCACATCTCCCACTGTATGCTCTTAAAGGGTGGCCAAACACACGTGTCTAGGAGAGAGCAATAATGGAGCAAGCATATTTGACTGCACAGAGTTGTTTCCCAAAAGATTCTGTGAACCATGTGTGACTATGATGCCCTGGAAATGCTGACGTGTGAGTTTCCTACATGGCACACAGTTCAGACTATCCAAGCTGGAGACACCAGGCCATCTGGACCCTAGTCCAAGACAGGGATACCCTGGCTCAGGGCTTCTGAGATTGTCTAAGGAGTTTAATTTCTGCTATATCACAGGAAAAACTGTCCCTAAAGGATTT
The DNA here is from genome assembly GCF_000691845.1 of Merops nubicus. Classification (NCBI taxonomy): domain Eukaryota; kingdom Metazoa; phylum Chordata; class Aves; order Coraciiformes; family Meropidae; genus Merops; species Merops nubicus. Next base: position 103,704 of record NW_008631490.1, read on the forward strand.
TTTTTTCCCATGTATTTCTGGCCCTCTGGGCTTCTGGTTCCTCACCACACAACCCAAGTCCACAGTGCAGCACTACTGTTATGGAGTTGTGGCTCCTGAAAGCACTATTGACCCAAATAGTCTGACAAGGAGCTGCAAAAAATACATCCTGCCACCTTTTGTTTCAGTTTGGGCTTTTTTTTCTGGTAAAGCTGATGATGATTTGGTGTTCTGCAAAACTCAGGTCAGCTTCTGCCATGGTGTCCATCCTGTCTATCAACACACCTGAGCTACGAGCATGCAGAAGGAGCTCCACCCATGCCAGCCTCAGAAGCTGTCTCTGATACTGGGACAGACAGGATGTCCTCAGCCACTGGTGCCACCCTCTTGGGCTCCAGCCTTGCCAGCACACAGCCCTAGCTGGAATGTGGCTGTTGGAAGAGCACAGCTTCTATAGCTTTACCCTGGGGTCACTTTTCATCCCATGTCCAGGATCTGTTTCTTGGGGAAAAGGATAGCAATGGTTTCAAAGTCTCCAGCTAAAGCTTGGCTGCCATGAAATAGCTGGACATGGTGGATACAGAAGGGATTATTAATTCCATCTGGATTATTAATTTCTAAGGGAAAGGAAAAGGTTAATTGAAAAGAATGAAGAAAAAAAAAAAAGACTCATCGTCAAGCTGAAAAAAGAAAGTGAACAGGAAGAATTTTGGCATTTATGACTCCTGTTGTCATAGAAACTGAACTTAATATTTCCATAGAGCCATCCGCAGAGGTAACAAATACTGCACTTTATAGCAGTGATGAATTAAGATCAACTTAAGATTTCCAATACATTGTCAAGCAGATCAAATACTGGTTTATTTTGTATTGCCAAGTTGTTATCAGAGTCCTTAACAACCATTGGTGATACATTTAAATGAAACCAATCTGATGTGTGCAGGCTGTTATTGGAATTCAGAGTGGCTGGGGGAGAGCTATTACAATAGCCTAGCAAAAGTTCTCAAATTTCCATCAGAAAAGCGAGTATCTCATGGGGCATATCTCTTGTTTGCTGTCACACACCCTCCTCGGGGACCTACAGCAATGACCTGCACAGAAAACCCTTCCCTGTGATTTTGTGGAGCTTGATGGCAATTCCTGAGACTAAAATGAAGAGGGCAACCAGCAGCAGAGGACTGACCAGTTCTCCGGGCACCACAGCTCAGGACCTGCTGGCTTCTCTAAGCCCTCACATATTAGGCCTTTTGGCAGCTGATAGGGCAAATATTGCTCAAATTCCCCAAATTCTTCTTCTCCTTGTAGACCTGTTACAAATATGGTGGTGCCTGATCCAGGATGAAAGGATTTTCAGCTAGTTTAGCACATCCCAGTGTGGCCACCATGTAGCTGAGACCACAAGACTCATATATTAAACGGTAGTTTTATTCTTTTACCATTTTGATCATGACCCATTATCTCCCATGTGATCATGACCATAGGTCTCCTCTGAACATGGATCTGCTTTAAAGTGAGCACTTGTTTAAAAAAAAAAATTAAAAAATCACATTTTACCTTAAAAATTCCAGTAATAGGCAACTTAGCACAATTCTTTGTACAACATTCCTCATTATTTTAATACACAAGGATGCAAATGGCCAGTGTAAGACTGCTGAGGATGCTTTCCCTTCCTCCCACCCGTGCAGGAGCACGTGTCAGGTAAGTGAACAGGCTCAGAGTCTGGACGAGGAGTGCAGAGGTGGCTCTGGGTGTCCCTGTTGGGTGTGAGCAGCAGGGACCCCCACCTTTGAGAGGCCTTTAGTCCTCATCCTCACTTAGCGAAGCTTCTGCAGCTCTTTTTTACAGCTCAGCATTCCTCATACCCTTTTGGTAGATGAGGAGAAGAAATCTCCATGTTCTCATTTGTCCTTATTAAAGTTTAAGAAAAGTGTGAGATGCTCTTTGGAATGTTCCCAGGAATCCCTCAGGTCAGGTAAGAGTCAGTCCCACCTTTTGTGGAAGCCGTGGTGCTGCTCCCTCCAGCGCTGCACTCCCTGCTTGCTCAGGAGGGGCTCAGGACATCGTGCCACCATCAAGAGTGGAACTAGAGAGATGAGAAGCTGAGGATGGCAGCGGGCACAGCAGTGCCTGGGAGATGTTCTGTGCACCCAGCTTTCCAGAGCCTGAGCACACCCACAGGGTTTTCCTGGGGAGCTGGGTCCGTGACGTGCTCAGCCCCACGCTGATATTCATCTCCATCGGGTGCCGTGTCGCTGCTCAGAGACAGCTCCCAACACACCAAACTTATCATTTATGTGCAACACACAGATCTGTAGTGCTGCTAATTCCCTGGCTCACTCACCTCAGCAGCTTTTGGAAGTGGGACACCTCTGCTTCCTCCTCTGTTCTGCCACTTACATATTTTCCTGCAAAATTCTACATTTTTTCATATAACATGAACCATGAAGCTGAAAAGAAATATGTGATACTAAGGGGCTCATCTGTTTCCACATCTTGGGTTTAGGAGTGTGTTTCCTGTAGAATACAGGAGGCAATTGTGAGTGTCATGTCTGATTTCCTTTCTGGAGGTGGAAGATGGAGAAGGATTTACTAGAAGTATTCTTCTCCATGCTGAGAGGACGGATACACATTAGGAAGTTGACAGAAAAGATGAATCCTCTTGTGCCACTGCTGCTGTCCACTCTCCAATCTTCCTTTATAATTAATTAGCTGTCAGATCTGCTGAAACTCAAATAATGACTTACTGGGATGGAAGGCAAATTGGCCCTGAAATTAAGACCCAAGCTTGAGCTGGTCTCCTGACTGACCTTGCAACTCTCGTTATTGATTTTGGGTAATTTCCAGCTGTTTAGGAAAGCCAGGCGTAGGGTAGAAGTAACAAAGAGGATTTTTAAGAGTCTTTCTGCCAGGTGTTCCACGACTCAAAGATTTGGTACTTAGGGCTGAGAGCTCTTTTCACTACTTAAGCACGTTAACTGAAGCACTTACTGCTCATCTGTTTCTAAGCCTCAGAATTAAAATCTAGATCTATTGTTTGTCCCTACAATAATTCATACAGTAAAGTATAATTTACATTACTCAACTGAACTGATAAAGCTACTCAGTTACAAAGCTTAACTCATTTTCCAAGACCTTATTAACACTGAAGACATCTATGGAAAAAAATACCTCCAGTTTGGGTGTGTGGTCTCAGTAACTGGCATAATCTCCTTTATTACAGGACAAAATAATGTATTAAACTTGTATTTACTTAATTAACCTCCGACAGTCTTTCAGTAACTATCTTAAAACAGTGGCTGGATTTTAAGGCTCTCACAGCACTCCTGAAGCAGCAGAAGCTTTGCACTGCCTCTGAGAGGTGTGTCCCATGGACAGTGACTCGCTCCTGTGACTGATGAGCTGCTGGGGGGAGATGGGGCCATTGCCCCTCTGCTCATCCTTGCTGGGGACTCACCACGGTCCCATTTGTATCCTTCCACTGCCCCAGGCTGGCTGTAAAGCCTCCACACTTCTCCTCCTGTCTTGCTAATAGGCTGCTGCTGGAAATGTTTCCTAGACAAGGGTGACATAAAATACAGTACTTTTTAGATAATAGGACATCCCCCGATGGAAAACAAAGCGCCCAGTGCTCTCAGAGGAAGCCTGGCTGAAGCAGTGATGGATTTTCTGATACGAGTCTGAATCAATTGGCTTCAGCCTTCTCCCAGTAATTTGGAAACCTGCGTGCTCTGCCAAAGAGCTCTGCTGTAACACACTCAGCACTTGCTGTGCTTCATGGGCATTGCTTTTGTGGAACTGCAGAATGTGAATAAATCTTGGTGTGGGCAAAATATCCAAAATACAATAATTCACCTGTGGTGTGGTTTATAAGGAGAGCAGGAGAACTTTGACCAGCTCCAGGCAAAGCTGATTTTCAGAGCCTGCAGTTTAGCTGGGATGCACGAGTATGTCAGGAGTGTTGTATTGGCCCATCCTGATGAATTACCACTCGTTGAGAAAAGCCTTCCATCAGAGACATTGATCCTGGAAGCACCTTCCTCAGGAAGCAGCTGCTGGGGTAACACTACACGTGCTGGTCTGTGTTTTCATTGTGAGGAGCTGAATTTGCCCAGTAAAACATCCTGGCTCCTAGGAGGAGACTCTGCTTGCATTAAAGCTGAGCAGCCCTGCAGCAGTGTTCCCTTACCTGTTTGCTCAGGATAACTGAGCATTCCCATTCAGCTGGCAGAGACATTCTGCCTCTCCAGACACGTTGCTCTGAGGGTGCAGACAGCCTGTCTGGGAGAGGGCTGGCACTGCAGGATGCTGCCCAGGCGAGGGGCTGGCTGTGGGACCCCTTCCCCGGGGCTGGCAGAGGGGCACTGGCATGGCTGGGGCAGCCCCATAGCCCCTGAGTCCAGGGGCCTTGGCACAGCAGCACAGAGCCCCCCGGATGGCACAGCTCAGGGAGCACCCAAAGAGCACGGGGGGCAGTGGGAGGGTGCTGGGGGCAGGGTGAGGGTGGCAGCCGGAGCGTCGCTGTCACTATGCGCGGGGGTGAGGGCTGGAGGGGGTCCTGCTGCTCCTGCTGCACACCTGAACACCTCCTGCTGACCACTTCTGCCTCCCACCATCAGCTGGGCTAATGAAAGATGCTGCATTCTGTCCAGAACTTGAGTCCATTACCAGCAGATAACGAGAGCTCGTTTTCTGACCAGCTCAAAGCATTCTGTTTAAAGAGGTGTAAGCTGACTGACGTGACAAAACCCAACCGTGGCACTGTAGGACAGGAGAAGCCATTTCATGAATAAATGAAAGAGATGAGAGATGCTTCCTCGAAAAAAAAAAAAAAAAATGATAAAAATAGATTCAGAGATGTGAAGTTTGAGGCACGAATCTCGCAGGCTCAGGAGATGTGTCCTGGCGAAGCAAACAGATTGGGATTTTGATCAGGATCGTTTGCACAGGTATTCCTGGAAGTCTCAGAATTAATTCACATGGGATGAAAAAACAAAAAGACTCCTGAATTAACGGAGTGGGAAATAACTGGTGGCAATAAGTGGATCCTCAGCACCTGCACGGGGAGCAATTTCAGCTCTGTATTATGTGTTATACATTATATTTGCCCTGGGAGACATCCCTGAAGAATTTTATGAATTGCAATGGTCTGTTTCAACTATTTTTGTTTTTTAAGGACAATCAAAATAAATAAATAAGTCATGTTATTTTTCCCTCAGTTTTTTCAACTTGTCTCAGGTTTGGATGTTTTCCCAGTGGTTACAAATGCAGGTCTGTTCCTGGGGAGGGCTCAGACTCCCTCAGCCCCTCTCTGAGCCCAGTACCAAAGCTCTGTGCAGAGCTAACGAGTACATGGGCAGCTCAAAGCCTCTGGGGCCTGCAGGAATCGGCGTGGGTCAGAGGCACCCACGTGCCCTAGGGCTGGGCCAGCTTGAGCCCACCCATCCTTGATGGGTGTTCCTCTGGCCTTTCCCCACCAGAAACACATCCCTCAGGACCCTGCTCCTGTGTTCTGCTGTCCTGGCCATTGGGAATATGTTGCTACCAGTACACTTGCATCATCTTGCTGTATAGAATCACAGACTGGTTTAGGCTGTGATCGATGAGATTGACCTTCCAAAGTCACCCAGTCCAACCCCCTGCAGGGAGCAGGGACATCTGCAGCTAGAGCAGGGTGCTCAGAGCCCTGGCCAACCTCACCTGGGATGGTTCCAGGGACGGGGCAGCGACCACCTTTCTGGGCAGCCTGGGCCAGGGGCTCACCACCCTCTAGGGTCAAACATTTCTTCCTTCTCTCTATTCTACATCTCCCTTTTCTAGTTTAAAAGCATCCCCCCTTGTCCTGTCCCAGCAGTCCCTGCTCAAAAGTCTGTCCCCATCATTCTTGTAGGTCCCCTTGAAGCCCTGCCGCCCCCCAGCAGGTCTCCCCAGCTGGATCCTTCTCCGCTCAGGCTGCCCCAGCCCAGCTCTCTCCTGCTGGGCTCCCAGCAGAGGGGTTCCCCCCTCGGGGCATTGCTGGGGCTCCTCTGGCCCCTCTCCAGCAGGTCCCTGGCTCTGCTGTGCTGAGGACTCCAGAGCTGCCCCAGCACTGCAGAGGAGTCTCCCCAGAGTGGGGCAGAGGGGCAGGATCCCCTCCCTCAACCTGGATCTGAGCCACCAATGTGAAGACAGAGCTGCTGCTCCATTTCCACAGCACAGAGCATGCTGCCATCATCTCTCCTGCCACCTTCTCTTTTCCAGTCACAGATCTTCCATTCTTTCACCCCAGCTCACGTTTCTGGGATCTCTGCTTTCCCTTGTCCCTGTCTCTGGTACCCTTGGCATCACCACTTGGGGAATTACAACTCCTCCAGCTCCTTTCAGCAGTTTATGGTAGAAGGACACTAACTAGGCTCCCAGTCAGAGTGCTCCTGGGCTGTGGTGTGCACACTATGGGAAAGAGAACACAGATTTATACACAGAGTGCTGGGAGTATGCACCTCAGAACAGCCTGGTGTGTTTCCAGAACCTGGAGAATACACAAAGGTTCTTATAAATAATACAAACTGGAAAGTGACTTGAGTTGAGGAACAACTCCAAAGGCTGTTTGTTCCCACCAGAGGGGAGGAGATCCCTCCACTTCCAGCCACAGCAGCTGCGTGACACGGATCGTGGCTCCTTCACTGGTTATAAGTGTCTGTGAGGTCACGCTGGAACTGCATCACTGAGATAACCCCATAAAAAATAAGTAATAACTTCTTTTCTATTCAGCTCAGGGCTTTTTAGAGGTCTACAAATCTCTGCATGGCGATATCTCGGTGACACACAAATGGAGGCAGGAAGGATGCTAGGAGATGAAGTGAGGAGGAGGAAGAGACTGTAAATAAGCTCTGCAGCTGAAGGCAACCATTGTAAAAGCAGCCTCTGAAAGAGGTGATCACTCTCTTCTAAATACTAGTTCTGTATTTTTCATATTTTTATTTTTTTTAAAAATTAAACATGTCATTGCTTAACCAAGGCATTGACCTCTCGAGGGCTCATACTGAAGGGTTCTTTTCAGGAAGAGGAGGAGTAAATCCCACACCAGAGCATCATTCCTGCCTCTGCTAGGATGCACATCCCTCTTTGCCTCTAAATGATGCAGCCTTATGCTCAGGAAAAGGTAGGACCCTCCTGAAACTCTGAGCTTTCTCTGAGCTCTGTTCTCTAGAGCTCAGGTTTATGTCTGTAATAAACTTGAATAACATTGGAAGTTTGTTGTTATCTAGGCACATTTTGCTTTTATGATGTTTGAATGACCATGGCCTAAGTTTTTCTTTACCATATGTAGCACATTTACAACTTGCACTTCAATATTTTATTAAAAGTATCAGGTTCACAATTCCCAGTAGCTGCCGCTTTGAATTTTTTTTTTTAAGTATATCATAAAAGAAAATAGAATTGAAATTAGAACAATACAGAAGTTATAAAATCCTCTATAAATATATTCTGCGTTTCTATGGCTATTACCTCATTTTACACTTCAGACTTATCTTTGGGTGACAGGAAGCCGAAATCCTGAAATGGTTTAATTAGGTTGAAAATCTTATTTAATAAAGTTCTGCTGAAGAAATACAAGCAAGTGTTATTAACTTCCACGAGAATCAGACATAGGAAGTCAATGGTGAATTTTACTTTGCAAATTACAGCCATATGTAAGAACATAACTGACAGATGGAAGAATAACTGCAGCCACTTATTGCATCATTTCTGAGGTTACCCTGGAGAGTCCCTCCACCCCCAAGTGGTGCTTTTTCAAGGAAATGTGTGTCTTCACCCACCCCAGACTGAGGAGAATGAATGACATCCATTGCCTGTACAGTGTGCATGTTGACACACCACGTGGGGGAAACAGACCTGATGATGAAAGGCACAGCAAGCTCTGATTTGGAGTCCACAGAACCACGTGGACTAGCAGCAATGCAAACCACCAAAAATTTCAGTATTAAAAAAAAAATTAAAAAAAATTACCAACCTCCCAATACTTCACTGGATTAAGTTGCTTTTGAAGAGGCTGCCAGCAGCAGAGTTTGAGTACAGTGTGAAAAAGAGGACAACCGTGTGGCTTCAAGGAACTCTTCACATGAGCAGTGCATAGCACTGGAGCAGAAGGTGACCAGGCTTGGCCTGAAAGCAAAGAGGATCTCCACTCCTCCAGGGATGGGCAAAGTTGTAATACCATTGTGCTACCAAAACCAGTGGCAGGTAAGCAGGTGAAACATTTCTTTCACTGTTGTCTTATCACTGGTTCCAGAGAATATGTTGAAAATGATTTTGTAACTTACAAATAGAAAGATAGGGTTTCAGATACTTTTTCAGGGGTGTATCCCTTCACCTTGATCTCTGCTCGAGCTCTTTTCCCACCGTTTTCCCTCACATTGGGTTTGGGGAGATCCTTCAGGGTTTCCTTGTCATTGGTGCAGCACCTAAGTACCCCAGAAGAGCACAGTGTTGCCTGAAAACTCATAAAAAACCAGATGAGGTAGGCTCAGGATAGAAGAGCAGAAGGAAGAGCAGCCCAACAGGCAGCACAGCAACGGGAACAAAGGTTCACATCCATCAGAGTCAACAACAGGCCGTGAGGAAGGTGCAACACTCATGGGGGCTGCTGGACTATGCAGAAACATTTGTCCCTTGTCTGCCAGTCTCCTAGAAACCATTTCTAGGCAGGAGTAGTACAAAGCTGTCTTTGGACATATCCAGCACAGATGCATGAAGACAAATCGTGAGAGGCCAGCTTGGGTGTCTCCTGCAGAAAGCAGGCTCTGCAGAGGGTGGGAGAGCAGCAGCCTGTCACTGCCTGTGGGGTTAGCAAGGCCTCCAGCACAACCTCAGAGCAGGCTTAGAGTCAAAGAACTGTTTAGGTTGGAAGAGAACTTTAAGACCATCAAGTCCAACCATTAACCCAGCCCTGCCAGGTCACCTCTAGAGTGTGTCCCTCAGCAGCACATCTGCATGGCTTTGAAACCCCTCCAGGAACAGGGATTCCACCTCAAATAAAGTTACAAACACATTCCAAATAAAATTTTTCCTTCAATTCCAAGTACAGTTTCTCCTTGATTTTCAGGAAGAACCTCTCAACAGTGCAGTGGGTTAGATGAAAGCTCATCTAGGACACAGCAGAAGGCTAAAGCTTTTGAAAGCAAATTGCATTGAATGCTCAGCAGCTTTTCATGGACCTTGCCAAATTGTCTGGAGGACAGAGCTGGATCTACTAATGCCTCTCTTTCTCTGTACTGCCCTCTGAATTTATTCATCATCTGTTTATCCATGCGGATTAAAGTCATTATCTGAAATACCTCGTTAATGGACCACCACGTTTTTCTAAAACACTCCTTCTAAGTTTTTTTCACACCTAAGTAAACGACTTTGCTCGTTTAAATCTCTCCTCTCAAGAAATCCCTCATGAGCACCATGCTTGAGCCTGCTGTGCTCTCGACACTTTTATAGGAGCTGCAGCTTCTATTATTTTCCATCATTTCCAAAACTAGCATTCAAGACAAGATTGTCAATCCTGGTGCTGAAGAAACAACGACAGTACAGAGCTGGAACTGGAGATACAGGCTTCTTCTAAAACTGCTTTTGGAATTGGATGGCCTATATCTTTTTCAGAGTAAATACATTCCAAAAGCTGTTGCTTGAAGGCTCTATGCATAGTTTTTAATCCTAAAGTGAGATAGAGACACCAGTGCCCATACCAGCTTTTGCCACTGCCAATGTTGACCCGAGAGCAACCTCATCTCCTCGGAGCAGAGTCAGCTCCTCTCAGTAAACCTCAGACCCAGGTGTGCAAATAGCATAGGGCTTAAGTTAATAACTCTGTTCACTTTGATTTGTAGCCCTCCCTTCTAAGAGAACAAGTGGCCACATTAGCTTCATAAAGGGGATGGAGAAAGGAAAGCACTGAGCAAGCTGAAAGAACTAAAAATAGCAGTGTGTGGCTCAGCTATAGCGGCAGATCTTGCTGGTGGTAAGCACAGCCTTGGCTTAAAGAGGTGCTCCTCTGCTTCCAGGGAACAAGATCAATGCAAGCAGCAACAGGAAGGTAAAACCCAGCCTGCTATGTGTGACCACCCTGGGGCTCAGTGAGGCTGACCTGGAGGAGAAGCCGTGTGCGGGTGGAGAATGCAGGACTGGGGAGAGCCCTGCGAGAGAGGGACCCGGAGACAGGAGGGATGGGTTATTCACAGGGCTATTTACACCATGGATACATGCACTGGCATATAAATATACATGCCATAGCATGGGCATTACAAAAACCCAGCCCTAAAAGGCAGCCCTGTCAGGCTGGGCACAGTGTAGGGGGAACAGTGTCACCTGGGAACCTGCACAAGCTGCGGGGACGTGGCACCACACAAGCAGATCATCTCTGCAACAACGAATGAACGCAGACTGGCCAGGGGTAAATAAAAGTTAGGAATTAAAAAAATTATTTAATCCTTCAAACAGTGAAAAAATTTATTCCCTGAAAGGGGTGTGAAGTCCTGGAAGAGGCTGCCCAGGGCAGTGGTGGAGTCCCCACCCCTGGAGGGGTTTCCAAGCCGTGGAGATGTGATTGTGAGGGACATGGGGCAGTGGGGACCTGGCTGCACTGGCAGGCAAGCACCTGCAAGCACTCCTGTAAGCCCCAGAGTTCCTTCTGGGAAGACACACTAAATTCTACAAGGTCTGACAGCACCTGCATCTAGTGAAACATCCTGGGGACTGCTCCTCTGGAAGGGATCTGCATGTCCTCACTGCAGGGACCTTGACTGCTGGGCTGTGGGGGGCTCCCCACGAGTCAGTTGGGCCAAGCAGATCTGGAATATGAGAGAAGCAAACTTGAAAAGGAAGAATGCAAATACATCTGCTTTTCAGAATTAAAACATTTTGGAATTTGGGTGAATTGACAATCAGGTTTCTGAAAACAAAGAAAAATTTCCCACTAAAATCAATGCTTAAAAAATAAGTATCCTCAAAAAGCACTTTTGCTGGGTAACCCCTGGCTAAGCACACTCTGAAGCTGTTAGTCCTCCAAAAAAGCAGTGAAAGGCACCGGAGGCTTTGACTGGGGACTACCAGAGGAGAGGGAACCTCAGAAGCTGGCTGCCCCTCAGGGAATCACAGCCTTAGCTGAAAAAATCCTGTAACTTTTGCTGTGTATTTTGAATACAAAGTATTTCAATAGCTTTTGAGGATGATGCTTGTGGTTACAGATATATTTGCTTCACACGCTATTATTTCTCCACCACAACCCAAAAAATAGAATGTATTTTTACTGCTGAAAGAGGAGAATCTCTCTCACAGAAAGTCAAGCAGCAAGTATGACAAAAAGAAACATCCCCCAGATACCTGCACTAGGAAGGAACCAGAGGAGAGGGTTTGTTTTTCTTTTTAGTGCTCATTAGGTGTGAACTGTGAACAGCATCTAATTGCAACGCTGTGTATGAGTTTAGAAAATGCTGTGCAGAACATTATCAATCCCACAGGAAACAGATGGAAATAGGCTGTGAAAAAAATGCTGTGTGGAGCAGACAAATGGCCTTCAAAGTGTGAAAAAACCCAACAACAAAACAACAGAAAACTTAGAAAAAGCATATTCATAAGTTCTTCATATTGTTTGATTTATTTACTCCCCAGTTTATGTACTGCATTGCTGGGTGGGGTTACAAGAGCTGCTGATGGTTTCTGGCAGCCCTGAAATAATTGCCCAATATGGGACTGATGCAGGAGGGAGCAGCAGCCTGACCATGCTGGGCAGCTGACAGCAACCAGGACTACAGAGCTACTCATTGTAGGGTTTCACCTCTTTAATTGCAGTATCACATTGTTGTGTCTGAAGTGTTGACCAGACCTCGAACCTACCTGCGCATTAACACTTCCCCAGGACCATGCACTTGTGCAGCAGACCTTGCCCTGTTGATGAAAGATCACCAGAAAAAGATACAGACAGAAAACAGAGTCAAAAAATCAGATAAAACAAAACCAAGTGGCACAGGACAGGAGGATGGGAGGACCGGTGAGCACTAAAAGAGTGACCTCAACAATGGACAAATTGCCACAATCTCTTGCAAAGACAGAAATAATGACAGAAATACTTCTAATTCTGAAATAGAATGACAGAATGGTTTGGGTTGAAAGGAACCTTGAAAGGTCATCTCATCCAACCCAAACAGCAAGGGATGATGGTTTGAAACTAAAAGAGGGGAGATTTAGACTAGAGAGGAGCATTTTTGCTGCTGCGGGTGGTGAGCCCCTGTCCCAGGCTGCCCAGAGAGGGGGTCGCTGCCCCATCCCTGGAACCATCCCAGGTGAGGTTCGCCCGGGCTCTGAGCCACCTGCTCTAGCTGCAGATGTCCCTGCTCCCTGCAGGGGGTTGGACTGGATGACCTTGGAAGGTCCCTTCCCACCCAAAACATTCTATAAGATTCTGTGAAAATGTCCTCCCTTCAGGACCCATGTAAAGGGGCAGAAGGCACCAGTGTAACACAAAGAATTTGTCATTAAGATTTAAATAAATGCCAACGTCACCATTGGCAGCTTGCTGGAATGCACCATTCTTTCAGATGAGAGCAGCAGTACAAGGTCAGCAAAAGCAAGGGTTGATTGCTTCCCCAGGTGATTAAAAGCAATATCCCACTGCTGCACTCACCCACTGGTCCCCACCAGGGCAAGAGCAGGCGGGTGAAAAGCACGGTGGGAGCAGGCAAGGCCTTGGCTGCACCCTGGCTGCAGACCAGCAGCTAAAGTGACCCCTAGCCTGGCCAGGCAATGTCTCCCCAGCTGAGAAGCCACTGGGGAGGAGCAGTTGCTCTCCAGCAGCATCCTCGCCGCAGGCACTGGTCATACTGGTGGGCTGAGGAGCACAACCTCCAGCCAGCAGAGCCTGGAGAAGCCTCCGGGCTGCTCACACTGGCTCGGAAGCCCACAGCAGACTGGGAGGGCTCCAGGCTCTGCCAGACCACACAGAGAGCATATGGCCAGCTTTTTATGCTTCACAGTCCCGTGCTCGATATAGTTCAGCACATGTGCACATGAGGAAAAAAAACCAAAAGGAGTTTGCATGAAAAACCCTCTTTCTTTACAGTAATATGTGAGTGGAGAAAGCACATAAAAATATGTTCTTGCAGCACTGTTGCTGATAGTGCTAAGCATGATAGATCACGACGGATGGTAAATGCTGACAAAAATAAGCTCCAAATAACTCTTCAATGCAGTAATCCTGACAGCAGAGTCAATAGCAGCAACCATCTCCCAGAAATACCCTTCCACAGCATCCCAAGGCCAACCCTCAGCCAGAGTGGTTTCTCCTCCAGCCTGCCTGATGCTGGTGGCCAGGCTGGGCTGCAGGGCTGGCTGGACACAAAGCTCTGTCCACATTTGGCCAAGGAAAGACACTTTTCCTTCTCAGCTGGGAATGAAAAAAAAGGCAAAACACAGAATTGCTGCACCGAAGCACAAGTTTAGCAATGGGATGCTGCAAGAAATACATCCCTTCAGCCTGAAAGAGAGGGTGGAGGGAGACCTTAGACAAGCTGGAGGCAGGCTCTTTGTGAAGAAGCATTGTGATAGGACAGGAGACAATGGGCATAAGCTGGAACACGGGAAGCTCCCAGGAGATACAAAACCTTTTAAAAAAATGAGAGTAGTCAAATGCTAACAACACTTGAGAAAAGGTAGCAAAGTTTTGGAAACTGTCTGTGGAGACGTTCAACACCTGACTGGATGAGGTCATTACCAACCTGCTCTGAGGGTCCCTGCTTTGAGCACCTCAATCTGTGACACTGTGATTTTGCTGTGGCCTCAGAACCACAGAACAACTTGGGCTTGAAGATACCTCTGGAGATCTCTGATCCATACCCTGGCATCTCCAAGGATGGAGATCTCACATGCTTGGCTTCCAAGGTCAGACAGTTCACCAGAAAGGTGGAAATGACTTCAGCCTGGGCCAGCTGAGGCTCCTTCTGGGTCTTTCAGTTCATTAGCAGACTCTGCTCTCCAGAAACAAACGCAAATCTGTTCTCAGCCTGTAAGTTACCCGAGAGAGCCCCCGGCCCCAGCTCCATTAGTTATACTCAGTTCTCTCATTCAAAGCTTGTCTCCTCCAAACGTTGAGGACTGACCCAGGTTTCTGAATGGCTTTGGGGTGAAGCCTTCCGCCTTTACAGCTGAGAACCCTTTGTGCTGACAGGGTCCCACTGGAGCTGGAGCTGCTCCCTGGGGAACAGTCCCTCTCTCTGTTCCCTTCCCTGCCTCCCGCTGCTGTGTCCATCCTTTTCCTTTTCCTCCCTCTCCTGGGTGACTGAGTTCAGGAGGAGGAAAGCCTCCCTGCTCCTGGGCTGGCCAGGCTCTGCTTCACCTCTCAGCACTGACAGAAACGGTTGAGTGGTGTAGTACCAGAACAGTGTCACTGCTAACTACGGAGCTAAGGAGAGCTGAGGGACAGCAAACGAGCTGCTGCTGGGCTCTGCTCTAGAGCTGAAGGGATTTCAGTATTTCCTCCAGTCAATAGAGTTTCAATAGTCCCAAATTCTGGAGTCTATTACCCCAAGACAAATCTGGGGAGTAAGCTCTCTGCGGCTTTGTCCAACATGTTTTGAATTCCCTCCTGAAGCACTACAGCCCTCCCCTTGGTGTTCTCCGTGAGCATCCTTCACTGGGGATGTCCACCCCTGCCTCACAGCCTGCCCGGGGGGACAGGGCTGCTGGGAGGGGGACCAGGCATACCAGAGAGACGAGAGGGTGCCCCCACCCAACCCTGCTCCCATCACCTCCCTGGAAGAGATTGCATCGTGGTCCCAGCGAGCAACCAGTTAGTTCAACCCTTCTCCAGTACCCACACAGCCACAAATTAATTCAATCTGTATTCAGAGGCAGTCTCTGGAAACAAGAAGTCAGTTGTTTTACGGTGGTTCTGTTGCCTCAGTAGCAGTTTTGACATTAAAACCACAGGGTGATTAGTGTTTGCTGCGCAGTGGACAGGTGGTGGGATGTGGCCTCTCAATGCAGCACCACAAAACAAGGAATAAACTGGAAAGGAAGGGAAGCAAAGCTATGGAAACATCTCAAATGGGTGTGTGGGAAGGATTAATTCTTCTAGCTACAACCAAGTGGATTTCTCAGTGTTATTATTATAAACACGAAGCAGCTGCTCTCCCCAGAACACACTGCCTGGGCAGGCACTGGGGAAACAGCCCACGTGCACTCAAGAGGGACTTTAGTTCCTACAAAATAAAGGGGCTTTTCTGTTAGCAGGAGTGAGCAAGAGAGACAGTATTTCAATGGAGAAAAATAAATTAATGGGAAGATATTTGTTTCCAGTCTTATTAACAAAGTTAGTTAAAACAGTTATTCCTCAAACCCCGTGCTCACCTTGAGCTCTGCAGTTCACACACCCACGGACACTGTTGGCATCTTTGCCCTGGTCCTGCTGGCCACACTGGTGCTGACACAAGCCATACTGTCACACTGTTTCTGTACCACCATCACAATGCAGCATCCAACACTCTCCCAGTGCACCTCGCTTCAGCACTGTGGCATTTCACAGGTAATCCACTGCACTGTGATTCTTTATGGAGAGGACTTTATGTTCGACACCCCGATGCCTTTTGTGAGCAAGTTCCTGCCTGTAGGTTCTGGAAATTAATGTTGTGTATAATAATACACTGTGCAATAGGCTTGTGACCTTTGCTATGAAAATGCACTTTGATTACTTGGCTTTCCCAACTGTCCTGTGTTTACACACCACATCCCACTAACCTTTGGGGACTGGACAAAGTGGCTGCTCAAAGGAAACACAGAATACTGAAAAGGTCACGAGTGAAGCGTGGTCAGATAGTGCTCTCATCTGAATACATTCAATCAGCTTTCTTAGTTAGAGGAGTTCATTCTCCTGGATGAGTGAAACGGGGGAACTGCAGATCCATCCACACAACCAGGCCTGGAAATCAGTCCCACCAAACGAGATGGATGCAGGGCAATGTGCACCCAGCAGCAGCTGGGAAAGGAATTAATCCAGCAGTAGTAAAGCCCAGTGCAGCTTGCTGTACACGATCACTTTCCATGGGGAAGCTCTTTGCATTGAATCTCCCCCTGACAGCAGCTGTACGTGGGATGCCTTTTAGCCCCCTGAATGTGAGCAGAGCAGAGGGGAATTTAAGCTGCTCAGAAGCCCTCCATCAAACTGCAGGTGACAAGATGTGCTCACAAATGACACTCCCATACCAGGACGCTGCTCCTCAAGCTACCAGAAAATACAGCCAGGAGGCAGAGACCTGCACAGGGCAGTTTCCAGCTGCTGCAGCTCTCCCAGCCACAGCTTTGTGGCACTACATCACTCACACAGCCCTTTCCTGCGTGTCTGTATTTTACAAAGGAGCCTCAAACAACCAAGAGTTCCTCTTGGAACTTGTCTCTGGGAATATTTAATGTTCTCAAATGTTTTGGTCTGTTCCAGGGCTCCTTAGCCCAGGATGCCGGTCACACCTCAACACTGCATCATGGAGGGGTCACTATCTGTGGAGACAGTCAGGAGTCACCTGAATATGGTCCTGGGCAACGGAATCTGGCAACCCAGCTTGAGCAGAGAGGTTGGTGCAGATGGACTCCAGAGGTCCTTTCACACCTCAGCATCCTCTGATTTCCTATTTTTTACACGTAGGCAAAGTCTGGCAGCTGCCAGCACCTCCTCAGGGTGCCAGGGTGGCCAACACCAAGGGAACTGCATGTGTGGTGCTCCCAGTGTATTGTCACCTCCAGCCATGCCAGCCTTGGGGAAGGAGGAAAGTCCAGCCACAAATGCAATCCTTGGGAAAAACCAGGACTCTCCAGTGTGCAATATTCTGAAAATGTTAATGACAATAGCTATTATTTACTGGAGGCAGAAGATCTCCTTAGAGAGCAAGGTGAGCTTATCAGCCCAGGAAAAGCACAATGAAGCAGCTTTCAGGTTCAGAGCCCTGGCTCCTCTCTCTGCAGGCTGCCATGGGAAACAGCAAGGTGGCTGAAAGCATTTAATTAGTGCAATTAATCTGTGGGTCTGCAAATTCTGTTTGAATAGAGCTAGTTGAAAAATGGATTCTTCCCCGCTTCCCATAGCCAAGTTCTCTGCTACAGGGAAGGTTTGTTTTTTTTTTTTCCCTTGCCAAAAAAGAAAAAGTCAGGCCACATTGTACAAGCAGAAATGGCAACAGCTCCTTTCCCTTTCACCCTCCTTGCTGAAGTTTTCTTCCAGTTTTAACAGTATTTAAAGATCACAGGCTTGTTTTCTCACATTTAAAAAACGTAATACACAATGTCCACTTTTCCCATCCTTTTCAATTCAAAATAACAGAAACAGGAAAACCAGAGAGTTCCCCCAAGATTTTGCTTTCTTTCAAAAAAAAAAAAAAAAAGAAAAAGTAATGAAAAACAAAAACTCATAAATCACAACTTTTCCATTAAAAATATTTTGACAGATCTACTCATCACCACCTAGTTCTTCAGAACTAGAGGTAAAGCTGGATATTCAGGCTACATTTTATTACTCCAGCCTCTGTTGGCCTTTTTCAATATATCTTGTTCTTTTCCCAGCTCTCTTGCACAGAGGGATGGTTTCCACCACAGCCTCACTGTTTCTCTCAGTAGCTGCCAGCCTGCCCATGCATTTTCCTCCCTGCTTTTGTTCCCAAGGCTTTCCACTTTCCTGCTCCACCAGCCTGCTGAAATTAGGCTCTCTTTTTTTCCCTTTAAGCCCATTAGCTCTTTTCTGGCACTCTCATTACATCCCTTCATTATTCAGCTCCACCACTCGCTACAGGCGTGTCTGTCCCTGGCTGGTGACACCTTCTGCCCTTCAGATCTTGCCCTGGACCTCGGGTGGCAGCCAGGCATGCAGCCCCAGCTCCTCTGCTCCTGGCAAAGCCTCCCTGGATGGACAGCTTTATCCCTGGCACTTCTCAGGAGCACCCTGAACTGCAGTCCTGCTGTTCCCTAGTTACAGGTCGGGTTACCCACAGGCTGCATGAACGTCTCGTTCGTTGTTCAGCAGCTGCTTTCCCAGCACCAGAGCCCCTACATGGGCACAGTTGTGATCTTTCCTTTCTTCAGCCACAAACATGCAACAATTTCCTATACTACCACTTCCCTGACAGGCAGAACACAGACACTCAGCCTCCTTCCTTTTCACATTTATATAGGGACAGAGGATAATCTTTTATACCCAAAATGGTCTCAGGCAGCTCCCCCTGAAGTGCCCCTGGGGCTGACCAAGACCCTCTCTGCCTGGGTAATGAGACCCTCTCCATCCACCCCACCCCAGCAGTGCTGGGCACAGCTCCTCACGGCTGGTAGCCTCTGATCCTCCCTCTTCTCTCTGCTGTGAGTACAGGAATTTCCCTTCTTCAGTCTAGACTGAAAGTCATCAGAAGATTTAGCCTGTGAAAAAAGCCCAAATCCTTCACCTCGGGGGACTTTTGCTGACTGTTACCTGTGGAAACAGGATCTGCAGCCAGGGTTACCACTCTGCCTTTATCTGGCTTTCAGCTATTCCTCTTGTCTCACCACCATGTGTCCAGATGGGCAGCTCTGCCCCTGCTCCTCAGGGCTGTGCCAGAACCCCCCAACCTCTCAGCATCCCAGGAGCACAGTCAGACCCTGGGCACAGCCACGGTGCTGCAGCCTCAGCGGGGACACTGGCTCATTGCTTCCAGCAGCTTTACCCACAACCTGTAGTCTGGTACCAGAGTCTAACGCTCCCTTCCCATCCCCAAACCTCTCTGGACTAGTGGGGGCAATTCCTGTGCATTTGGGGCTATTCCTGTGGGTTTGGAGCTTTTTTTTTTCCAGTCAGGATTTTTTGCATTCAGTATTTCAGAGACATTTTCTCCCATTTCAGACCAGTTGTGTATCTCTACTCTGCTTTCTTTACAGGTGTGCTTGAAGGCACCTCAGTGACACATGTACACAGGTCACATTTATGTACATGTGGGCCCAGATTTAATTTCTGTGTGATGGCTGCACTCCTATATTGATATTCTGTGTCTATATAGCATGATCTTAAAAATATTTGGACACCAGAATTCTGTAGAATTATTTCTCAAATGACAGCTGACACAGAACTGTAGATAAATGATCCCCTCAAACATCTCCCTTTTATTTTGGCTTAGTTACAGGAAGGTGACCCAGGGCAAAATCCTTTGAAAGCCCTTCTCAACATTGCAAAATGAGATTAACTTGTTGCATGCAGTTCCAGCACACCAACCTCCACACACTGATCCTGGCATACATGAGAAGCAACCATGAGTACAGGATAAAGGAGGATTTAGGTTGCTATATATCGATTTCTTCTTTAAGAGAGATCTTTAGATGTTGAAATTCTGATATTTTTTCTTTTTTTTTTTTTACAGTTATTTGACTTTGTTGTGTCAAATTGGAATATGACACTGCCTAAGGTTTTCTGTGCTTTTAGTTGAACAGAGGTTCAAAGCAGTGTAATAAGTATCTAATATAATCTTAAAATCTAAATAAAAAATCCAGTGTAAATAC
Organism: Merops nubicus; assembly: GCF_000691845.1. NCBI lineage: Eukaryota > Metazoa > Chordata > Aves > Coraciiformes > Meropidae > Merops > Merops nubicus. Next base: position 123,201 of record NW_008631490.1, read on the forward strand.
AGTCAGATTATTTCATTGTTAAGTTCCAAAGAGAACAGGGAACAGCTGAAAGAACTGCCCAGCTTTCCTTAATGCAAAAGCCAACAATCCTGTGCTCTGCTAGGAAATCCTCTGCAGTCTGATGACAGCAAACAGTGCCGTGGCTTTGTAACAAATTGTTGTTGTTATTAGCCAGAACGTGGGTTCAGTTAAGCCAGAAAAGGTACAGCAGAACCCTGCAGGAACATAAAATGCCTCAGCCCTCTGCCAGAGAGGACTTGGGTGTGTGAAGGTAAATCAGCCTGGCATGGTCTATCTTCTCCTCGTCTGCTTCTGAAAGTTGTGTGTGCTGAAAATGGAATATTGGGGACGTTTGTTAATTCTGTTAAGTTGTGATGGGAGTGAAGCTCGGGTGGAAACTCCATTTCTGACAATACTAATCAGCTTACACTGTCTAGACTTGCTTGCAAAGAGACTAGTTCTGCTAAAATCAGCTTGGGCAGATATATTGACAGAAACAAATCAGATCACAAGGCTGTCAAGGAGCAATTACTACCCCAAAGAAGAGGAAATTTAGTTGAAGGTAAGATAGGTACATTTTTCTTAAACCTCACACACTAAGGAAGCCACATGAAAATCAGAATCAAATAACTCATGGGGAAAAAACGCAGTGGAGGTGCACGGTCCAAATCCTATGGATCAGGGCATGTTAGCTACTGGGAACTAAGGTACTGAAAAATGCAATACAAGAAAAATGACCCCCAGTAGCATTGGTTCTGTATCCAATGGAGTGAGGAACTTCCAGGAGAAGGTAACTGCTAAATGAATCAGTAACAACAACAAAAATCACTGATCAGGTGGCTGGTACAATTCACAGCAGAGATGGTCACATCTCTGCCCCATTTTAGAATAGAGAGAATAAGAAGCAACAATGAAGAAAAACTGTGGAGAAACCCTTTAAAGACCCCTTCCAACCCAAACCATTCTGTGATTCTAATGTCAGAATTATTAGTGCTTATACTTCTCAATCACTGAGTTCTGCCTTGCACCAGTGGGTGTGCAAAGTGATAGAAGGCAGGGAAAGGGTCAATGGTAGACAAGAGAAACAGCCAGGAGGTAAAAATCAGTGAAATTAGTTTTACTTCACAGAAAAGCTGTAAAGGAAGTCAGCATGATAAACTAGAAACAGCTTTGTTTTAATGAATCACATCAAACCAGGCCACTTTTTTCTCCCTTAAGCAGTAACGATCTCATGATTTCTAATGAAGAACCAGCGGATACAGCCCCCAGCCCCTTCCAACAGCCAGCACAGCTCACAGTGTCCTCCTAGCAAACAGGAACCATGTTCTAAAATAAAGGGTTATGATTTTTAGAGGTATATACACTATACTTCCTTTTATAAAATAATAGTAATATATGGCAAGTGCAAGCCTGATTGGAAAATACACTCATAGAAAGGCTATTAATGTTGATTGCCAAGAAGAAGGGATGCACTGCACAGGCTGGCCAGCCCCATGTCCTGGTTCCGTGTAAAAAGGGGTTCAGGGCAGGACCCACACAGAACAGAACTATGTACTCGCCTCTCCCCCACCCCCTCGAGAGAGAGAGAGAGAGAGAGAGAGACTTTTTAAAAAAAAATGAAGTATATTGTTCAACAAGGAACAGAAAATGAAAAAAGGAGGTAAGGAAAATAATATATATAAAGATCAGGGGAATAATACAAAAGATAAAATATACAAAACCCTCAGAAATGGTTCCAAGGTCCCACGGAGTGAAAGGAGAACTTTCCTCTCCGAGCTCCAAGGCAGGAGTGAAACAAGAAACCACTCCCTGCCTCTTATCAGAGTGTGTGTGGGAAGGGGAGGGAATACAATGGTTTCACCCCCACCCGGGGTCCTCCCAGTTGCTGGAAGGTCACAACCCCATTCCAAGCCTCAAACCACAACACCCCAGTATTTCAACAGTCTGAATGACATCTCAGAGATCACTGCGTCAACATGGGATGGACTGCAAATATACCTGAGAACAAGTTAGGACCAGCTTTGCCATACAAGGTGGTCTTGAAATGTAGGAAGCTGTCAGCTGATAAATGCTGCAAGCATGATCTGTAGGCAGGAGCAACCTACATTTACAAGTGGCTCAGAAAAAGACCCAGGGTTTAACTGAAGCAGACTGAAGGAACACTGTGCAGCTGTGAGAAATGGTCTCTGAAAAGGAGCTTTACCTGTGAGATGCACAAAGTACATCCTCCACTCGAGGCCGCGTTGGGAAGGTATCAGTTGGCACGTGGTGACCACATTTTGGTGGTGCACTTCAAGGAAGAAGCGGATCAAACACAGTCTGTGGGAGAACACAAAAGCCAGCTCAAAAAAAAAAAAAAAAAAAAAAAATAAATTGTGGAAAATCTTACCTTCAAGGGGAGATTTTGAACAATGAGCATAAAAGAGTTTCAAGGGGATATGGTTAATCATGTTCAACTGCTTAAGAGACTGGAAAGAAACACTAAAGAATCAGTTTTCTATGTTCATCATGGACAGGGCAAACATAGCAAAGGTAAACTCAGGCAGCAAACATTCTGAGAAAGTTTCTGATTCTGGGGAGGGAGCAGGGCTGGAGTAGGTTGCCTAGGAAGGTCTGCAGAGCTTTCTGTACAACCAAAGCAGGTCCTGGGGCATGGGGTGTCCTGCATCCCTCCTGCATCCTCAGTATTGCAAATTAAAGTGCTGAATGGACTGAAATGCTCCCTGGCAGTTCAGGATTACAACAAACGAGGAGTTTGCTTTCTCAGTGTGACTAATTACAGCAGTTACAGTGGCCATCACAGAAGGTTCTCCTTAGCAAAGCCAATGTTCAAACTTACCATCTCCCGTTTTCCAACAGCAAAGTGTGAATAACTCTTCAAAGACTGACACACTTTTGTCCTGTAGCATAAAGCAGACATGGACAGCCCTTGAACCTGCTGCCTGCAATGAACCACAGCAGTAAACTGACAGCACCTTGTCTGCACTGGCCATGGCCAGCTGCTCCTGAAGGGTAGGGTGGCCCAGGGCAAGTAGTCCTCATCAACCCAGACTACTCCACAGGGCCCAGCCGTGGCTGAGGAGAGGGTCCATCCACAGCCCCAGGCATGGCAAGGAACAAACATGCCCAGGCTCCAGCCAGAAGCTGGAGAGACAACCAGATCCAAAGTCCCCCCAGGAGGCAGGGAGTCCCCAGCCCAGCTCAGGAAGGCTCCAGGTGCCCAGACCTGGGCTTAAATGGAGCTCCCAGCCCCGGGCAGAGGGTGTGGGTGGCCAGGTGAGGCTCCTGGGGGCAAATAAGGTGTGTCAGGGCACTCAAAGCCCTGACCTGGAGGAACAGTCCTCAGCTCTGAGCTTCTGGGGCAGGGAGTCCTGGAGTCCTCTAGTCACCATGCAGTGGCACATAGCTGCACTCCTGTTCCTTTCCCGAGGAATTCTAACTGCTGGAGCTTTGGTGATGAAAGCCAAAGACAAAACAATTTGCTGTGGTGATCTCGAGGGTTTCCAGTGCTCAGCCCATAGTGGTGGGCTCACAACTTCCCCATGGGGCACCATTTCTGTGCCCCTGTTGAAGCACAGCAGTTTAACAGACTACCTGATCTGGAGAACACATTTCTGGTGTGGGATTAACAGGATCTCTGGTATCTGTAGGAAAACATAACTGAAGATGTCCTGAAGCCTCCCCAGCACCCCATGGAACTCCTAAGCCCTTTGCTATGATGTTCACACACTGGCTCTAGGGAGTGTGATGGGCAGAGGAGGATCAAATCTGTCTAAGCCGTGACCCACAGAAAGCTAAGGTGAAGCCAGGGAGCTGGTTAGAAGCTATTAGAAGCTACTAGACCTGTCTGTGCAGCGATGTACTGACACCCTGAGATCTGTAGTTTACTTAATGTTTGGCATCTAAAAATAAATCAAAAGTCTATGAATATCTCATTATTCTCTTTGGTTCAGCAGCTGGTGGGTTTGGATGTCTGTTGGTATCTGTAAAGGAGACCAGTGCAGTGAAAAATGCTTTCTGATGGACAAATAATCTTGCAGATGTAGGAAGTAACTGATTTATTTTGCTGTGGTATCCATACCCGACAACACATGAAGGGTTAGCTTACACATCTACCTGTGTGCATTCACAGAAGCAGGTAGAGATACCTGTGTTGGCTCTGGGAGATACCAGCCTGGGACAGGACTTTGCTGACAGGAGGCTGCCCCTGTTGAGACTGTGATTAAAGACTCAGTCTGGAAGCAGGAAATTATTTTCTGGCTGACCCTCTCTGCCAGCACCTTTTTCTTCCTGGAGTAAAAATATAAATGTTGCTTCCACGGTTGTGCTTAATTTGGATGGTGATCCCGTGGTGCCTGTGGTGTCAGGTGTTTCATCTTCAAATACTATGGATTTACGAAGTAATTAGGTCATGACATGACAAGGGGAGGTGAAAACACAAATCAGGCGTGTTTCAGTGAGATCTGTCTTTGAAGAACATCAGCTCACAATCTGTAAAATGGGCTGTCAGTAAATCTGTGTGGGACTGGGGCTGCAGGGCCACCAGTCTGGGTTGCCCAGCACAGTGAGCTGTTAGAAAAGCATCACTCAGACCTGCTGAGGTGAGCCACAGTCTTCTCCCCAAGGGAAGTCCATTTATCACGTGTAACTGAAGGGAACCCATGGAGCCTGTGGCACCTGCCATATTCTCACACTGTGTGGCACAAACTGGGATGTTGCTGGAGAGAAGCAAAACTCTGAGTCCAGTGGCTCTGGCCGTGCTGTGTGCCTGTGCTGGGCTGGCCACCTCCGAGGCACAGCTTGGGAAGGGACACCTACTGACAGGGCTTGTCCCTGTACACTTCTTTTATTTATTCTAACTAAAGTGAGCATTCATTCAATGCCATTTCCTTTCATCAGTATCTAAATTTTTTAAAACTTATCACTTCAGATTAGGGACCTGAGTGAAGCAACTTCACTACGAGCTCTGGATGAATTGCATTGAGCTAAGGAACTAAAATTTAATGATGTATAACATCAGATTTCTTCCTTGTGAGTGGGAATACGGCTCCTGAGAGGACCCTCCACGGCCAGTCCTTTATGGCAGACAGCAACCACTGTCTGCATCTTAATAGAGAAGCAAAAGGACAGCCAACCTGGTGGGTCCCATAATACAGCTGGTGATAATTCCATGAAATTGCCTCCTATCACTGATCTTCCTCTGATTAAATATTCCTAGACTTAGATCCAAGGTCTCGCCTGTGCTCCTCTATGTGAGGTTAATAACTTTCTAGAGTTTTCTAAAGTTGTGTCATGGCTGTATTCTTGAAACCTTTTCCAATCTCCACCATTCTTACTGGAGGCAGGACAGAACATTCTCCACAGTACTTCAGTAGCCATCTCAGACAGACCAAATAAATTGATAAAACCAGCTTTTAGCTCTTACTTTATTTTTTCTCCAACATTCTTTTTATCCTCTGTCTACAGAATCACTTTGGCTCTTTGGATAGTGAAGGAAACAAAGCTGTTCACTACACGAGGCACTCAGATTCATGGCTTTCCACTTGGCTGAATTAAAAAGAACACTTTCAAACCGTTTGAATGCCACATTCTGGATAATTTTTAATTGGAAAGTGCCCTATGTAAAGATTATTTTCAGAAAAAAAAGTTAGGAATGCAATTAAATACATTCAAATAAAAATTCTGGGCCAGGCCCCGAGGTCCTTTACTTCAGTTTATTAATGTAAGATTGCTCAGCCACTGTATATGGCTGAATAGCAATTTGTTGAAACAATTACTTTTTAATAATGGGCAACTTCTGGCCTTGCATGAGCTGCCACTCCATGGGGAACTGCGTGTGCACCCCTCCCAAGGCTGGGCTTGAGATACAAAAAAACCCTGAAATATTCCTTCCTGTGAGGAGAGATCTCAGAAGAAATCAAAATTTTCTTCATCTGGCAGAATCACTTCACTGAAGGGCTTATTATTAGCAAGATGAATTGTACTTTTTCTCTCTTCTTCTTTTAAAGCAAAGACTTGGAAGAATTACCAAAAGCCTTTGTAGCATATTGTTTAATTTATTTACTTTCTTAAATTAAAGTGGGTAGCTGAAACACATCGGGTGATGTGTAAAGCTTTAGTTTAGTAGAGTCCTGCCAAAGTGCTATTGTTAAAAACCAGAAAGCTTTCCAGGTGGACGCTGTGAGGATGGGTATCTGTCTGTAAAGACAATAACACAGTCCATAAGGCAGCTTCTGCCCTTTGCCAACCATCGTGGTAAACATTTTCTAATCAGTGAACAGGTCTGTATGAGCATCTCTGCTGTCATAATAATGATCCTTGGTGGGTGATTCTGCAGGAAGTTTATTATCACGCTCCTGCCTACATTAAAGTTGATGGCAGTTATGGAGGTTTCTGTAAGCATCTCCTGTGGCCTGGGATATCATCTCCCGTGCACAATTTCCATTTGGATTTTTCCTGATACCAAGTCGAAAAAGAAAATGCATGAAATGATAGCTTGCATTAATTGGGTGAAGAGTCTCCTCAAATCACTCTTTTGTTTTTCAGGCACTGAAAATGGCTGAATGAGAGGTTATTACTTTTTTTTTTTTTTTTTTATTAAGGCAATGCACGTTTAGAAGTGCTGCTTGTCATTTGAGTATTTGTATGGAATTAGTAGAAAGTGCTCCAGCAAACAGTGCAAAGGCTGCGGTGGCTCTATTGACAACGCCAGTGTTCATGTCCATCAAGAGAACTCATCCTATGTTCTTATGGGCTGTATAGATCCCCTCTGGAGAATGTGCATTCCAGTGCCAACCACCAGTCGTGTTAGATCAGAGCTTGCTGTGTGCAGAAGTAACTCGTGCTGTGTGCCAGGCACACCCGTGGCACCTCCACCTGCCCAGCCTTTGGCCAGCAGCTGCTCCCGTCCCCGGTCACGGGTGGCACTGGGCAGGTGTGGACATCTTGCCGTGGGCTTTGTGCACCTAGTGGTGCTTGCACTCACGGGGCAGCAGGTTGCTTAAGCCCATGATGCTCCAGCCAACAAGAAGGGCAGGTCTGAAGTGCGGAGGTGCAGCCTGATGGGCAAGGGCTGGGGTGGAAGTATGGAGATGATGGCCTCCAAGGAGCAAAGTACCAGCACTTTCTCTGTCTTTCCCTGCCTCTGCAGTCCTCTGACAGCATCTGGCACCTCCTCCTTGCTGCCTGGGGCTCCTGTGGGACTGGACCTGATCCACCTCTGCAAAGGGTCCTGGGACATTCTCCCTCATTTCAGGGGCCACTGGGCTGTGCCCCAGACAGCCCTTGGCTGAGATGCTGTTTGTTACTTCAGGGGAATGCTGCATATTTCACAGGGACGTTGGAGGATGTGGGCTTGTCTGTACCTTCACTGCACTGCAGCATTAATAACTTCAGCAACACTGAAATGAGCTAAATCCTATTCTGCTAGTTAAAATGACTGTTGAAAACGCTGCATCCAAATGAGGACACTGCTGCTGCCATTGCCTCTGGCCATTACTAGCACAAAGAAGAAGTAACATTTCATGCTCTCCAACTGAGGCTCTGTTTTTGGGGAACGGCAGGACAGGATCCATCAGCCTGCTATCCTACACACCCACACAATCCAAGGGGAATGCTTTCAGGAGCACTGAAAGCACAGAGCTCAGACACTTGTTGCCTCGCTGCCTCTGGACACTGTGGTCCATGGCCACAGCACTCTGCTCAGTTTGCCATCTGACCCAGGAGGAGTAGTGAACCATGGGAGACATTCTCTCAAACAGGCAGAGGCTGCTGAGTTTCACAGGGACACTTTGAACCAGCACACTAACCAGGCTCTGCCAGAGAAGGAAATTCCCAGACACAGAAGCCAAGAGCAGATATCCTGGACAGGATTTCATGTGTTGCCATACACATCAAATGTACTGCAGAAGATTCTGGTGAGAGGTAATAGCATCAGCCTGGTATTGCCATTTCACTAGGGACATCCAACAGCAGCTGCAGGATCCAGAGGTAAGGCTGGTTCTGCCATAGGAAAGCTGAGTGGAAGATTGCTGTTCCTGTCAGAGGCTGGAGAAAGGAAAAGAGAAAATGTGGTTTGCATTTGAAAAACCAAATAGAAATACTTTAAAACATGTGGGGGCAGAGTTACAAATTATACGGCTTGAAGGGTTGAAGCCACTTGAAGCAGATCTCTAATGCAAAGGCACAGAGACCTTGGAGGGGAATCTGGAACTCATGTTACAATGGAGAAAGTAAAAGGAAAAGTAAAAAAGTTCCAGGACTTACAAAAGGCAAACAAAAGAAGAGATGAACAGTAACAAATAAGCACGTCTCACTGCTAAATATTTTCACTTTGCTAATTTCTTGAGGCTAAACATTTTACAGAGACCTTCAAAATTTCTGTAATTGTTACAGTGCCAAGCTCTTCCTGGGTAATTTACCTCAGGAGACACAGCCAAGGTGCTGGACTGATTTCCCTCTAACTTGCTAGCAATAGCTCAAGTTTTTGCAATTAACTAATTATCTAGAAAATCAACCTGCTCACCTGAAAAGAACAGGAGACTTCAGACTTGACTCATTAAGACCATCATGTTCTCTGAAGGAAATTGTGCTGTGAAGATTAAATTGAATTCATAAAGGAAGGACCAGTTCCATTGAGTAATTAACTGAATAGGTATCAAGCCCGTATCACTCGTATTCCCACTGCAAGCTAATCTTTCATGAGGCTTATGCCCCTTCCCTTCAGTGTACAGCAAACACCACAGCAGATGCTGAAGAACAGGTACAGTGCTGGAGTGGGGCAATAAAAGTAGTTTAAAAGTACTTGAAACAATGAAGACGAGTGTTCGTTTGGCTGTTAGAACATACCTTGTTCATCCCCTGGCTACCTTAACCAAAAGTCAGAGAAAAACAGGTCTACAACAAAACAAGCTGCTGGAAATGACCTTTTTGAATGAATTCAAAGGTCTTGAAACAAGCAGCAGCTCCTGAGCAGCAGCACTGTGTCTATGGCCATGGCTCCCAGGAAAGGTGTGGAGTCCTGCGTGCTGCTCTGCTCTGTGAACAGAGAAACCTGCCACTGTCCCATGTTCAGGGGTTCTGCTTCATAGCTAGGTGCCACTAGTGGAGAATATGCAAGGAGATAGCCACCACCAGCTCCCTGCCTCTGCTGGAGACGTGTCCTCCAGCTCAGGCCTCCTGCAGCAGCTCAGAGACCTCCCCGTGCTGCGTCCCTGCTCCCCACGGGTCCCACTTGCAGGACACCTTTGTAGAATGTCACCCCGAAGCCAATGACAGACAATTCAAATGTGTTAATAGCAGTTACTTCCCAAAATGACATCTGTAAAGCCCTTGAAAACTGTCTAGTAGTGTTTTTACCCCTTTCTTTCTTTACCTCTGGCATTTCAGCAGGTCTCAGCCAGGCAGCAAGGCATCTAATTTTTTTGAAAACCTGAAACATTGAGAAAACAATGGAATAACAATAAGCTAGAGAAACTTTTAATGGAGCTTCAGAAACAAACAAAAGTCATTAAGTCTTCAAGGTAGTTGCTGCATGCAGGGAGAGGTATCAGAGAACACAGGTACCCACAATGCAGATTTCATTCTGTTTTCTTCAGTGTTATACTCGTGCAATGTAATACTGGGATTTGAGAATTAATTTAAAAACAGAGGTTGACACTCCAAACCTGACAGGGTTCTAAGAAAGATTAAAATAGAAATAGTCTACTTGAGAATTTAACTGCAGTCTAGGGCACAATTAGTGAGCAAATACACCATTAATTGAAAGGATCAAGGGCATAGCAGGACTATTATGAGAGGACTGACTGTAGTAATATCATGGTTAACTGACTGACTATTTGCCTGCACTTGAATAGAGAGCAGAACTAGTAATTAATTACTTGTATTTCCATTTTCCTCTGGAGCTCTGCCATTTCCCAACGGCACTGATCACCATTTAAAACACACTATTTCTTGGATCTGGACTGTTGGAAACAGGGTCTTCAGCAGTAAAATTTCTGATTTATTGTTGTCTGTATCACATCCTCCTCTCTGAAGCACGGCTTGTTGGATGAGTACCTGTGGAGAGAAATGGGGAGAACGTTCACCTCTGGGATGTCTCAGTAAGAGCTAGGTTCAAGAAGCTTCTTCAGTACAAATGAAGAAACATTTTACTTCCTTTCTAACAGATTTAGAGACCTATGTTGTATCTCACTACTCCTAAATATATTTCAATGCACCACATCTCCTGACATTTATGTCATGTACCCCTTGCTCCAATCACCTCCTCCCCTCACTTCAATCCAATAAAACCCAGGAAAGCTGCTTTCTTATGGGTTAGACCAAAGAGCTCAGTGTTTTCAAGGTCCTTTCAGGTAATGCTGGTTTTATAAATAAGATGTCTCTGAAAGCAATAGTCTTCTTTCTTGCTTGGAGAAATTCTGTGAAGAAAGTTTTTTAGTAATAGATGAACTTGACACTATCTTGCTGGGGATTTTCAAGGAAGTCTTGAGGAGCTGTTCAAGCAAAGAACAGGAAGATATATTCATTTTAACCTCCGAGCACAAATGGTTTCCAAAAAGGTCACATTGCTGCAAGTCATGACATTATGAGCCTGATCTCATGAAGCTGGTATAAACTGCCCTTTAGTCACATTTTGTTCCTATCTTAAATCAAGGCTGAATTTCCTTTGCAGACATAGCTTTATGGAGGAGCTGCTGGGTGAGGCTCTGCATTATGCCCAATGGGAGACACGGTGATCACCAGCATCTCTTCCAGCAAGGAAAAGAATAAGAATCTTCCCAGATGGCAGGCAGCTGCTTCTTTCTCTCCTGTTCTGTTCTGCTTATGGCTCCTGTTGTCACTGTCTCCCAGCTTCTACAGCTATATCCTCCTTGTATCAAGCCTTGTAAACGTTTAATTCTGCTGAGGAGCAGCGCTGGTAACTTCCACCACCTCATTATACATTTTAAGTGAAGCACCTCCCTCCAATGACTATCCCAGCTGCTCCACTGGGGACTGCTGTCCAAGTCCACCTCCTGCATTGCTGAGCTCAGAGAATGAGCACAAATACCTCACTTTCAATAAGTAATCTAATTAAAACACCTTCATTTGGTGATCTCCTCTTAGTAGAAACCCAGAAGTAAAGTCCAGCAGCTTATGAGCATTGCAGTTACCTCTGGCTGTTAAGTAAGTCTGTCATTCCTCCCAAAAGCAAAACCAGTTCAGTTCACCTGGACACCTGCAGTCCATAGCCCATGCTGGCTGGGACTGGCTCCATCTCATGACTCTCTCATCAGCCTATACCAGTTTGTTTATTCGTTCCACAAGGATGGCACCACGTCACCTGGTGTGGGGCTGCTTGGTGCATCCTCTCTGCCTGATGAGATGTCCCTGGCTGTGGAGTTTCCCTGGTATTCCCAGGCTGAATAAAGGTCAGTACCTGAGAGACGGCTCTCCCATCCCAGCTGGCTCAGGGGTCCTGTGTCAATGGTCTGTCGACCTGAAGATTTCAGGAGAGTCTTTTTTAAATGTGCTCCTTGAGGAGAAAGGGTTGGAGAACATTCCACTATCCTCTTTAGCACACTCCTGCTTTTTTCAGGTGTGGAAAATAAATATTCACAGCTCCTGAGCAGTCTGAACCATGGCTAACAGTCTTATTTCAGTGCAGTAATTTGTCCACAGTGCTTCTAGGACTTTATCACTAACGTAATGCACGAAATCATATCGACCTAAATGTTTCCTTCTCAGGGTCTGTAGCTCTGCTGCTCCTGCATCATTTGTAAGGTCTTCATCTTCCTTTGCTGATTTCCCCAGTGACGTGGCTGCTCACTCCTGGCTGCCCTTCCCTCCCCTTTCCCAGGTGCTGTGCCACGCTCCAGGTCCCAGCTCAGCACTCCCAAAGTGCTGGGCTTTAGGCAGGTCACTCCAGCAGTTCTTGTCTGTAAAACAAGGATCACAGCCCCATACCCCACAGACAGCTTTACAATCCATTGCAGGTCCCCAGATGCTCTGACTCTGCAGTCACAAGGCCACAGCTAAAGGAGTGAGGAAGTGGTGATTTTATCAGCAGAGCACAGAGCCTCTGCCTCAGGTGCAGATCCTGCCCTGCGTTCTCCCCAGACTCTGTACAGCAAGGATGTGCACGTGAACTGTGTCCTGAACCAGCTGTTCCTCTAGAGCTGGGGGGAAAATTAAACTTCAGAATTAACTAGTGAGAAGCTGAGTGGGTTAGGAGAGGAGCAGGAGCGAAGAAGTGGATCACAAAAGACAGAGAGGGAGAGGATAAACCAGTAGCTATTGAGCTACAAAAGCTTCTTTTTTAACTACATGGCTTCTTCCTGCTGCTGCCTGCAACGTCTACTAACAGATTATTAAATTACCAGACACGTTTTGTATTTCCCCAGATCATATTTTGCCTGCTGAAAGATGTTTGCATTTGGACACTGTATAAGCCATTTGGGATTCCTCTGAGATACTGCTTTGTTATTGAGGTCAGAATCCTTTTTTGCATAGTTAGATTAGAATTGTTTTGTACGTGTTAGGATTTGTGACGTTAGTCTTGGATACCAAATAATATACTTTTATTTCCTTTCTTGCTGATTCTCTGTCTTCTGGTCTTCTGTGATACGACCCCTGCAGGTCCCTTTCTTCACTGAGGACCATACTTCTGTCCTTTAGCTGCCATCACTCATTCCTTGACTCTTACACAAAGCTGGATGCAGAGGACTTTCTCATTTCTCATTTTGGTGGGTTTGTTCATCACTAGCAGGCTCTTAGTCCGCTTTCTTTTTATGTGACTTAAAGGTATCACTTTAGTTTTCAGCAATGGATAATTTTCAGTATTATTATACTAAATAAAACCCCAGTCCTTCCAAATTCATTATTATCTTTGACTGAAGGGCAATCTTCTTTGATTTGGGGAAGAAGGTACAACAAAAGAGAGACTGTCTGGCTTATTCAAGACTCATGTTCTTGCCCATATTCTGTGTAGCTTAAAATAATTTTTCAAACTGCCATAACATAACACATTGAATTAAACAGATTAGGATTCAGATTTGGGTTACTCAAAAAAAACAAAAAAAAACAAAAAAAAACAAACCAAGTTTTCTTCCCTTTACAATGGAGACCATAAAATGTACAAAACCAGACTGAAATGACATCATCCAAACCACTGTAAGGCAGACGTGTGTTTTAGGGTTCTTCTCAGAGTTATATAAGAAAGAATTTTGAAAACACTCTAAGCCATGAGTTTCAGAACTCTTTCCTAAACCCTCCTATTTATTGCACAAAATAATCCCTGCCCTTCTCTCCTCACAGGCATTTTTCAGTCAATGGATCTAGAGCTTGTGTTGTTGGTCAGTATCAAACTGGTTTCTGAGATTAATGAAAATTTTTAGTAAAAGCTTGAGTACTTTTTGGCAGAAACTGGAAAATCCAAGTGCTGAGCAGTCGTTCCACACAGGACCCTTTTGCAGTGGGCCACACTGGTAGAACTGGGAAGCAGAAGATCAACTGAACCCTCTCCTTACACAGACGGAGCTGAAGAAATGGGGTTTTTGTCATTTCTGTTATCTTATTAAATACGCCCTTTAGGAAGCAGTGTGGAAATCCTCCTTTTATTGACACTTCCATGTTCACAGCCTGATCATTCCAAGAGGAGTCTCAGGGGTTCTCAGGAGATGGAAAACTCCCTGGGCAGTTGTCTTTGAACTCTGGGCTAGCTTGGCAAGGCTGTGTTGGAGCTGCGTGGCTGCAGTTGTGGATGCTGGCATCAGGGGATGAAAGCAGTTTGCTTAGAGTGATATGGAGTTAATTTATCATAAATAAGATGTGCTCTCTAGATACATAGGATATGCCCTCTAGACTGCATTTATCTTTCTGCACTTCTTTTCTAGCATACTCAGAATCTCTTTTTTTTTTTTTTTTGCAGCACTAAAATCATTGGTACAACCATTTCTGCATGATTTTCCAGATAGCTGTAGGCTTTCATCACTGTTAGCATCAGCTCCCAAAGTGAGTGAAACAAGCACTCTGCAGTGGTATTTTCACATCCTGCATGAATATGTATGAGCAAAAGCTAAACAGATGAGAACTTCTCAACCTCAGGAAGAAAAAACTCAAACCCTGAGAATCTGACAGCAGCCTGTAAAGTCAAAAATGACACAAACAGTGGATAGGGGTGTGGGTAGAGAGGTTACTTTCATGAAAGAAAAGTCCTCGGTCAGCTTACCAGGTAACGTTCAAAACAAACAAACAAGAGTGTTTTTTTTTCATGGCAATGCTGGGCAAACATCTGTCAGGAATGACATTATGTAGTTGTTCTTGCCTTGGGGTAAGTGATGGACCAGATGTCCTCTCGAAGTTCCCTTTCAATCCTGTTTCCTGTGATTCTATAATTAGATAGCAGAATCATGGGCATAAACTTCAGCAGTTGCCCAAGTTATAAATATATGTATAAAAAAAATACTGCATATAGAAAAAAAACTCCAGAGAGCTGTTACAGCAGCCTGGGCACAATCCCCAACTCACGTGGTCTCTGACCAGCTCTTTGATGGGGATAGTCTTTACCCATAGTTACCCTTTTACCTGCCTTTTCCCCCAAAATACCCCTTCCAGCCACTGCAGGTGGGCTTGCTACTGAAGTGTGGATCACTGCCTCACCCTCAGCACCCTGCAGGGATTAGGAAACAGGGATCAGGGTGGGGGTGACAGGGGTGCAGCCAGGACGCCCCCACCCAGGGGAGGTTCCAGAGTGAGCTGGGTGCTGGCAGGGGAGCATCAGTGCAGTCACTGCTGGGATGCTGCTTCAGTCTGGCACCATGGAGGTGGTATCCAAGTACCCTGCAAGTCTATGTGACTAGTCTTTTTAGAGAAACACCCACAGGGTGAGGAGTATCCTAAATGTGCTGCTGTGTTCACAACACACCCCTGCAGCCAAGCAGGCTGTGGCTGACAGCAGGATGTGTCTGGAATAAAAACTCCATCCAGCTTTACCAACCTTCTTCACTGGAGAAGAGAGGCTGAGCAAGTTGTGATTGTTCAGCCTGGAGAAGAGAAGGCTCTGGGGAGACCTTCTGGTGGCCTTCTAGGACTTCAAGGGGCCTGTCAGAAAGCTGGGGACAGACTTTTAAGCAGGGCCTGTTGGGACAGGACAAGCAGGGATGGTTTGGAGCCAGAATTGGGAGATTTAGACTAGATAGAAGGAAGAAAAGTTTTACACTGAGGGTGGTGAGCCCCTGTTCCAGGCTGCCCAGAGAGGTGGTCGCTGCCCCATCCCTGGAACCACCCCAGGTGAGGTTGGCCAGGGCTCTGAGCAACCTGCTCTAGCTGCAGATGTCCCTGCTCAGAGCAGGGAGTTGGACTGGGTGACCTTGGAAGGTCTTTTCCAACCCAAACCATTCTATGCTTTCCTCCCATAAAGCAGCAGGTGTTTCTTGTAGGACCATATTCCAGAGCTAAAGTACCTCTTGCAATAGGAAAAAGTAGTCAAGTACCCCAGCCTAGCAAAGTTAACAGCAAATCAAGGCCACATCTGTTACCGAAGCCACATCTGTTACCAGGGCTGTCCTGGGCACCCACAGCACACAACAGACTGCACCAGTTGGTGACTATATGGCCAAGCACAAAAGAGAAGGCCATCAGCAGTAATCATCTAGGCCAGAGTTTACCGTCCCAATCCAAAGAAAACAGGAAGGATATGATGTGATTAACAACAGGAGGAATAAATAAATCAATATATTCACTCACAGTGCATCATGTAACAAAGGAAGGAGTCAGCCAAGCTAGAAACCAAGTCATCAGTCCAACTCCAGCCATACAGAAATCACTGCAATAATTGCCAGAGAAAAGCATCATTACATACATAGGCCTTGTTCTGTCCTGGTCTTGATCTTGTCCCACCATCGCTGGGAACTCTACTTGCCTTCAACAGTCAGGGAGCTCTTCAAATAACAGAAACATCTGTATAGTACACCCCCTGCAGGCAGAGCCAGCCTTTATACTGTTAATTTAGAGGCAGGGCAGCTGATGCTGACTCTTGAGGGAACCGATGTTAAAGGCAAGGCACCTGGTGGTGATCTCCTCATTGGTTTTCACCCAAGGTTGGCCAGGCCCTGAGAGAAAACCAGTAAGGAAGGTGTCTCCTGCCTGCTTGTGGGCATCATCCATATGCCAAACCTGATTCAAGGCTTGGGGTTTAGACCCCAGCACTTCAACCATCACATCCATGTAGGATGCAGAAATTCTCACAGAGCTGAGTAATTTCTCAGAGTATCTGTGTTCTCTGTAGTGTTCAAAACTGTCACATCTGCACCAGCTTAATAGGGAGCTTGTCAGAAAATTTTCTTAAAGGTGTGATGTTACAGATTTGGCTTAGCAAATTAAAAAAAATAGATAAAGTATTCTTTATTACCTAAGTCTACCCAATTTGCTTTAAGATAAAAAAAAAAAAAAACAACCCAGATGAACTCTCCAGGCACTTGAGCATGGCAGGGAACTGGGAGCTAACCCAGTGCAACCCTGGTGCTGTAAGGCACTGAGCAACAAAGACAAGACCCAGATGAAGAATTGGTGTTGCCCCAGAATGTGAGTCCATCAGTTCAGACTTTAACAATGACTTCGAACTTCACCATGGGATGTGATAGTCCAGTGCAACAATTCAACCTCTTCGATCCAGAGCCCAAATTAACCCATCCTGAGGATCCCTTCCTACACCCTGGTCTATCTGTAGGTCAGGGCTGAAGCTTTCTCAGAGGCTGGTAGGAACTGTGCCCTGTGTGCTGCAAAGCAAGTTGAAAGTGCTGCCTTAGCCTGCTCTGAGGAAAACCCCACCCGTGGCCAGGATGGGGAGCCATACGGCAGACCACAGGCAAGTATTTCTAATAAATCTAACAAATATGAGGTGATGCTGCATAAATCTGCCTGCTTCGTGGGACAGCACTTGAGGGGGAGGAAGTAATAATATTAATAAGAAGGCCATTAGCATGGATGGCTTTGGGACACACCCTGGAGGAAAGAGCAAAACATGAGAGTGTGAACAGAGACCATGATGAAAGGCAGCTTGGGCTTGGATGCCCAGCTCCAGATTAACACAGTGTTATCAAGGAAAGCCTTGGTAATGTAGCTGTTTCTTCTAGACGAGGAAAATTCAGAGGATTAACCTGTCTGAATTTGTATAAAACGTTTAATGAAGCACCACACAGGAAATAATCTATTAAAGTGGAATAACATAAGAAGTTGTAAATTGAATAAGAAGCTTGCTGAGAGGGGAACAGCGAGATGTCTGGCCAGGGGAGCAGCTGGGTGGGCAGCAGGGCACTGCCCCTGGGGCCAGCTGGGCACTGGTCACCAGCTGCTGTGTCCCCAGGGTGGCATTGTGCAGAGCAGGGCATGACGTGGGGCGGTGGGGACGAGCCAAAGGGTTGCCAGGGGGTTGCAACCACAGGACGTGTCCTCTGACAGAGGACATGGGATTCGGGGGCCTGGAGACTCACCTTGTTTCTTTCCTCTGCTCCCTCAACAGCAACTAGCTGGCACCACGTCCTTACCAACGTTTCTGTGTCTGAGATGTGCCTGCAGGGCTGGCAGGCAGCTGGGGGAGAGGCAGAGCCCAGAGCCCAGCCCCTGCCCACCCAGGGCACTGCTCCTGGGGCACACAGCAGAGCACAGCCCATCACCAGGGCACCCTCTGTACCCCCAACACCCTCCAGCCTGAGGGGCAGGGCTGGTCTGAGCCTTACCCATCACTAGACCTCCTGGTCTTCCCTGCACAGCTCACAAGAATGGGTTTTCCTCTGAAACCCCCAGGATACTGGGCAGGAATAGTGCTGGCTCACATTCAGGGACAAAACCCAAAATAAATGATAGGGGTTCAAAACCTGCAGGATCTCAACCAAGAGCTGGCTGAGGCTCAGACCTGCAGGTGAGCAAAAGGTGTGGTGCTCACCCAGCCCTGCTGAGGCACTGGAGACTTCCAGGGTTACAGGTGCTTCCCCTCCTGATCTCTTATTTCTGAAGCTGTGGAAGGAGAAGGAGAAGGACCTGAAGGGCTCAGTCTGATGGAGTTACCTGCTGTTTTCTCTGAGACAAGCTGGGTATTTAAAATCAGCTTCTCTGCTTTCATGAGGTGCAATGAAAGACAGCTTTGTTGACTTGAAATAGAACAGTCACATCTGTCAAAACAATATAATAAAATATAATAGCAAATAGAATCAAATTAATATGACAGATCTCTGAGAAATTATATATTTGAAGTAAAGGTAGCAAAACAGCTTTATTCCAGTGAAACAGAATGCTGCTGAAAAATTAACAAAACCAGCACATGACCAGGAAACTATTTTATTTTGGTGAATTTCTGTTTTCAATGAAAATGTTTCTGCTCGCATCTCCCTGAATAAAACACTGAAGTTACTCCCTCAATGCCCACAGAAATTAGTGTGGCCTTTGATAGAAACCTAATTAATTTGGACCTCCTTCATGAGTTTAATTTAAATTTTTCACACATATATGTTTATTGATCTGGAACCTATGAAAGGCAATTTATCAAGTCTCTGGCTCCACACACTGCAATTGCTTACAGAAAGAAAGAGCAGCTCATAATTCAACGTGGTGAATACATTTGTTTAGTTCTTTTGTATTAAAAGAAGTCAGCAGGAGGAGTAAGAGGACACTGAAGTTGTCTGTTCAGCTTCAAATATGTCACAGCAAGAAAGCGAATTCCTTTGGCAAAGTTCTACCTTGCTAGATGGAACATTTTAAAACCTATTGGTAGAAATGGCTGTTCTCCCAGCTGGACACTTGACCCAGCTGAGGAGGAGCAGGGGCAGCTCAGCAGCCTCCTCTTGCTGCACATGGAGCTCGGTGTCCCAGCAACCAGCACAGACCTGGCTGCAGAGCCTGGGCCACCTCCTCCCTGGCCTGAGCTTTTCAGTTCATACATCACTTACAAGCTGCTGCAGCAATTCCACAAAATCAGGGTGCTTTAAAAAGGTAATGAAAGACAATATGGTTTTTCTGACTCTTGTTGAAAGTTGTTGCGTTGCTTTGGGAACTTAGAGATTTCTTGTAAAGTGGAGATAAGAGGTGAGGAAAAAAAGCACTCAAAACATTCCAGGGCAGTGGTGGAGTGAGTCCCCACCCCTGGAGGGGTTTCCAAGCCGTGGAGATGTGGTGTGAGGGACACGGGGCAGTGGGGACCTGGCAGTGCTGGGGAATGGTTAGACTCCATATCTTAAAGGTCTTTTCCAACCTAAATGATTCTATGATTGTTTTTTACTTTAAAAATTTCATGTTTCTTAAAGCTTGTCATAATGAAAAATTAGCCACCATTTGTCCACTGCCTGATCTGCAATGACAGGGTGAGGGCCACTTCTTTCAAAACTTTTCTCTGAAGTATCTCTGAAAGAAGCTGAGTTGTGAGCATGAGAAAGCTGGTCCCGTGGAGCCTGGTGGAGAGCAGGAGACGGGACCTCGCTGCTGCCTTTCCACTGTCTGGGAGGGGTTATAAGGGAAAGCACAGCCCCAGGGAGCAGAAGCACAGGGAAAGGATGACAGAGAACAAACACAAATTGCTGCAAGAAAAACCCCAACGGGATCTAAGCTAAAATATGCTACACAGGTCCTCTGAGAGGCTCCAGGGTCTCCATTTTTGGAGAGTCTTCAAACTGGTCTTGTGAAGAGTTTCGTCTTCTTCCAGTGCTGGTGCTGTCTTTGCTTGGAGCAGAAGATGAGACAGCACAATTCTGGGGCCTCTTCCAAAATACATTATCCTATGATTCAGTTGGCACCCCAAAAATACCCACAGGAGTGTGGTTAACAGAGCTCTGAACGTCTGGGTAATGAATAGAAACATGGGGCAACACATTTATTGAGATTTTCACATAAGTAAAGGTGGCACCAAAGCCCACCTCAGGGTCAGGGCAGCCCTCAGCAGTGTTTCCTGCAGGGTCTTTATCTTACTTGCAGTTTCTCCTAACTCCTAATGTAAAAAATTGATTAAAGCAACAAAAGAAACCAAAGTTTGTGCATGAATAATTAGAGATGAGTAATAGCAATGAGGATAAAAGACTCCATTTAAAAATTATTCCTTTTATATAGCAGAGATGATGGTATTATTAATCTGCCCCTAACATTAACTAAAATTAACAAATGGGGAAAATAATATTTCAAAGAATAAAATTATATCTCTCTGACCAAAATGAGAGAAGTCCCCTGCTCAGTACTGACCAAGCAGCCTGTGAGTATTGCTTAAACTGTACAGCCAAATAAAGACATCCAGGAGAAATCAAAGCCATTGTTTGTTTGTACCACTGAAGGATAAATCTTCAATTTTTTTAAAGCTCCAAGTTGCTGACTGTCACAGAGACACGAGTGATGCCCCTGCAGCAGGCAGACCCTCACTTTATTAAAAGAAAACAGCCCCTTGGTTACAAAGGCCCAAACCCCTTGCCTGAAACTCCTTATCACTCCAGTATAAGCCAACCCACACAGTTCTGGAGGTGAATTTCCCAGACTTTTCAATAACCTTCGAAAGGAGAGATGAGAAATAGGATGTCAATTAACAATAATGTCCCCTGGCAAATCTGTTTCCTGAAATAGGAGCTCTGGTGTTGGGTTCTCCAGACACCAGCCAGCAGCGTCAGCTGCAGGGAGGTCCCTGTGAGGAGCAGGAGTGGGCCAGCAAAAGGCAGCAGCACTTCATCCTGGGGAGGGCTGGCTCTCCAGGCAGGGGCTCTGCCCTACAGCAAATGTTATTGACATCCTGGGTGGCATTCAGCCAAAGAGGACAATTATTATTAGCAGAATTAAGTCAGAAATAGCTGGATGTGGCAAGAGCCCCAGCATGCTCCTTGCCTTGCCAAGGCTTGCCAAGTGGCACACGGTCTCCTGCTCTCTGTTCCTCTTCTGCTGTGCTTCTGCGCATCGTTTTGAAGGAGCCACCACGGGCAGCTGCTGCACACCAGCTGTTGAGCTCTTCCTGCATCTGTTCCTGTGATGACCTTGCCTCAAGCCACAACCCATGGGCCAGGCAGGGTCCGTGCAGCAGGACAGGACATCCAGCAGAAAGGAGGCAGGGCAATTCTCCATTTATCACAGAGCTCATCTCTGTGATATGTCAGAGGTGGGAAGAGCTGACTGTGTAACAGCAAGAGGCTCCTGCAAGGATCATTGTGATTTTTTTTTCTCAGAAGAAAACCCAAATCTTGCATTTGGAATATATTTCTAATGAGGGGAAAAAATATTCTCTAGAATGCTTTGCTTATCAAAGCTTCCCTCCTCAAGGTGAGGTATGTAGGTTATTAAATTTACATTTTTCTAGTAGGGTAAACAGAAAAAAAAAGCCACCAACCAACCCACCCAAACAAGAACCTGCATCTGGATGCTGGAATAGCAGACTAAAGACTCAGAAATGCAAATGTAGAGATTCACAGCTGATTAAACCTGCTATTGTCACCATATTACAGCTCTCAGAGGGTGGCAGTTGAGTTCCCCCAAAAGGAAACTGCACACAAAGGCTTTGTGTAGTTTTTAATCTGGAAGTTGTTTGAAGGAGGCAGACCTTAATTCCCTCTCCAGTTTGCTGCAGGAGCACCCGAGAGCCACTGGGAGTGACTGGGGCATTGCACAGACCCCAGCCCAAGGGGACCGGGGTCCTTTCCCAAAGTCAGAGCTCCAAGTGCTGAGGCTGAGCTGGTGCTCCAGGGCAGTGGGGAAGAGGAGGGCTCACCTGGCCCTTCAGAACAAGCATCCATCTGAGAACGACGTCATTCAAAATTCCTAAGATATTTTGTCAAAAGTCAAAATTTCAACATATCTAAGAAATATTATCCTGTATTTTTTCCTGCAGTTACCGAAAAAGGAGAAGGGTCTTGTAAGGCCTGGACTGGAGTGGTCTGTATACACATATACATCGTGTGCATGTAGAATCACAGAAGAGTTTGGGTGGGAAGGGACCTTTCAAGGTCATCTTGTCCAACCCCCTAGCAGGGACATCCCCAACTGGAGCATCTTGCTCAGAGCTCCATCCAACCTGAGAACTCCAGAGCTGGACACAGCTTAGTGAATATGTACCTAATTATTATTTTTAAAGGTATATATGCACATATTATGTACATGTGTTGATCAGATCTGAGAACTGGAATGTAACTGAAGTGAGGAACTTCTTTTCCTCTATTTTTACTTGCTTACCTTTGTAACTTCATGTTGTCCTCTCCATCCCCAAAAAGAGGGGCAGGGATTTACTCTGCTCCGAACATAGTTTATGGGTGTTATAGGACCAGGGCTTGCTCTGGCTGTACCAAACATCTCGCCCCCTTCCTCTGCAGCATTATTCTGGTACCACCAGGTAACTTTCCTCTCTGCTCTGGATCTTTTGCTCTTGCCTTGCAGGTTTTACTACTTGCACACACCCATTTTCCTGTACCCCATGTGAGCACACACACCACAAATCCCTTTGTCCCCTCCCATTTACCTGGTTTTGATCTGCCTGTGCTTAGGTGTGTTACAAGCTGCCTGCACACTGTTGGTTACACTGGTTTAGTGTTCTCATGCTGCATTTAAGGCAAGGAAACAGCCTGCTGAAGGTATTTCCACTTTACGGGTGCAGCAGCTTCACCTGCCTTTGAGCCGTTAGTTTTAATGTGCAGTCTAAAACCTCGTATCAGAAATCATACTTCTGAAATAGAAAAATTATATTATGTATGCAGCACCAAATCCAGCTGAGTGCTGAATGCCATCAACCCTCATTTCATCAGGAGCTGAGGGCACTTAACACCTCGCAGGGCTGAGATTAGAAACCTGGCAAGAAATAACCGATTGTAATTCAACTTGTTCCACTCTGTTAGTGATTTCCTGGCCTGAGACCATCTGCTGTTCAGAAGTAGCTTTCCTAACAGAGTGGGGCAAGGTAAGAAAACATCTCAGAACTGTTACAAAACTTTCTTGGCACATGAACACTCTCCTCCTTTACTAGTTTTTAATTATTTATAATAGTGCCATAGGTTCTTAGAGCTCTTGGGTTTTTTTTTTTGCACTGACTAAAAATACAAATTTCCATAAACCATAAACAGGAATTTTGCAGAACAGTGGGAGTAGCACCGTATTTTTCTCAGACACAAGCCTTCAAGGCGTTAGCAATCTAAATAGCTATTCACAAACCTAAGTGCACTGTTGTGGTACCTCCCCAGGACCTGCAGTACCAAACGATGGGGTACCCGGGCACTTGGGAACAAGGGCTGTGGCCAAACAGGTTGGAGTAGAAAAAGAAACTCAAAGGGAGAGACTTATAAGGAAATTGTCTTAAAAACAGAATAAACATTTGGGAGAAGACTCAGTCAGATCTGAGGGATCAGAAACCCCAAGGGAAGTGGCTGAATGGAACAGATAGGTTTAAAGATTCAAACAAGTCACCATGTACCAAGCAAATCCCCATCACCAGAGTATTTTGTGCCTTAGGCAGCAGAGATCCTGTCCTGCTCGGGTGGAGAATCCCCTGTGGTAGCAGAGGTGCTTTGTATTCATCCTTGGCTTCCTTCTTCTCCTTCTGCCCAGATGCAAGCCAGGGGCAGATCAGACTATCCTAATTGTCCTTTCTCTTCTTCAAACTGATCTCCTTAGAAGCAAGCTTCCCGCAGCTGGAAGGTCAGTGCTGAGCCCTCTGAGGGCAGGAGGACTCTCCTTGCAATAATCTATTTATTTTTTTAAATTATTTTAAATTCTGATACATTTCTCCCAGCTTCCTGACCTGCTAACGCCGCCTGCAGCCAGGATTATGGCATTCCTTCTCCTCGGGTTCCAAGGGGAGGAGGCTCAAGTGGCGTGTGGTTCCACAGGGAGCATCAGAGGGATGAGGAGATGTGGCTGAGTGCTGACTTACAGCCACGGTTGCTTTAGTAACTAACCACAGTCATCTCCAGTGTGCTTGCAGGAATTGCAAACATCTCATTCTACCACAGAAAGTGAAGGAAAAGGGAAAATAAAATAAGGATCATATTGGGGAGAGAAAGAGACAGCACTACTGAAGGAGAAGGCTCTTCAGAAGTGTGCCTGGAACCCACCAGACCAGGTTCCAGCACTGCAAAGGTGATAGAAAGATGCCCAGTTTGTGGGAGAGGACCGGTCCATGGGCTTCTCCTTATGCCCTAAACATCCCCGGGATGCCAAACCCAGCGAGCCCCTCTGACCAGCCGGAGTGAATTAGGGATCTTCATCTCCCGTTTCCAGGTTGCCATGGTGATGCTGGAAAGTATGAATGACTCATTAGTTCACAGGCACAGGAAGGTCTGTAAATCAGAGAGAGACACTGGCAGCGATAAGCGGCCACATCACTGGATGAATGGGACAGAACAGAGCAGAAAGCTCCATTGTCATAGCAAGAAGTTCCAGCCCATGTGCAAAAAGAGAAGCGCCACAGCTTCCAGAGGAGCCGGGGAAGAGTTAGGGAGCAAATCCTGCCTTTTAACACCCAGAAATAAATGAAAAGGAGGATTAACATGGGGAAAAGAAAAAAAAAAAAAAAAAAAACAAACCCCAAAGCTCGAGCATCCATTATATTATGGCTCATATTGGAAACCCTTCAAAAGATAAACTCATCCATGCCAACTAACCATTTGCCTGAACGTTTCCTGCAAACTGCAGAGTCATCCTAGGACATACACAACCTATCAGGAATCAGCTTCTTTCCCCTATTTTTTTCCCCCTTCCTGTTGTGAGAATAGAGCTAGAACATCAGCACGCTGTTAGGTGGTTTTTAAACCCTGGCCATTTTTTCTCACCTGATGCCTCTGCCTTCAGGCAAACAGAGAACCTGTAGTACAAATAAACATTGCAGTCTAGAGAAAAGAACACGGGGAATAACATCTCTTAAGATGCTTTTGCTACAGGCCAGTGGTTTTAGAAATGGACATTGGTCTTGGCTGTAATAAGCTAGCAGCAGCGTTTCCAATCTACCCTCCCCTGTGTCCACAGGAGTCTCTTTACCACATTTCCTTCCCTCCTGAGGACTTGTTCTAAGCTTGCAGGGGCTCAGGATCCGTAAAGAGAAATAATGGGCTCTTCAAATACATCCACAGCAAATAAAACCAGGAAGGGGTGGGGGAAAATTTATGTTAAATTAAACCCAAGTTTTCTAAGAAGAACTGACAAGAGAAAGATTCTGCAATTGCAATTCCACTTCATTTTCATTCAGACTGGGGGTATTCAACCATTAAACCCCCCCTCTGTTCGTGGATGTTTGTTAATTTTAATATGGAAAGCGTCACTTCTACATTAAATGTTATTAAAGATTGGGATGAAGCACTTCAGGATGACAAAGCCTGAAACATTTCATTCTTATAATGTTAGAATACAATGCTTTGGAATTATATGCATCTTCTTTTACCTCTTTATTTACTAATCTCCTTGTTGATTTCAAATTACTTTAGCAGATTTTTCGATTCCTACAAAAAAAAAAAAAAAAAAAAAAAAAAAAAAACCCAGAAGTAATAAAATTTTGCATCCAGCAGAAAAACTGCTTCCTGATGGTAGCAAGTGCCAGGGAAGTCACAGCCAGTCTCACACTCAGGGAGGTGTGTGGGGATAAATAAAACCCCAGGGATCATTACCACAGGCCCTGAGCGCTGGCTTATCTGTGTTCACAGCTCAGCACACTTACCAGAGGATGGCATTTCTTCTTGTGGGGAGGAAAACAGCCCTGTGGAGGGTTTCCAGCTCTCCCGGAAAGACCTCCTAGCTCTCATGTTCACACCAAGTCCTGTGGCTAAACAGCTGAAGAGTATCTTGGCTGAGAAATATCCATTATCAACATTTTCCACTTATTTCACTTACATCTGTCACTCACAAACTCCCAGTACTCTGGAGTTCAAGCTATTACCTTCAGCCCTGTAATTAACTTTCTCTGAGGTTGATATAAATCACACTGAACTCAGAGTCTTCCATTCTAAGAGGTTTCTGTCACTTCATCTGATCAGCTTAACACAGCCGTGTGTGCTCTTAGAACCTGGATGATGATTCAGAAGATCTGTGATTATTCAGTTTTAGCTTTGCCACAGATCCCTTGAGAACTGAAACCAGTCGCCTGGCTGGGGATTTATTTCAATTAACTCCAGACAAGCACCAGTTAGGTGACTGGGCCCAAAACAATGACACAGGCTGCACACATAGCAACATTTTGGTTCAGGAATTTTGCAGAGCTGTTAAGCAGATCTGATCATGCCCAGTTTTGATGTGGAGCGATGTTGGTTTGTATGGACTAGAGGATTCTTACACCAGAATTGAACTCTAGGTGAGTGCCAAATGTATTCTAGCCCCTAATAAGGCAAAAAGGACTGGGGAAAAAAAAAAAAAAAAAAAATCATTGGTTCTCCAGCCCAGCCCAAACCCAAGTTCTTAGTCAGGGACATGACACTAAATTTCAGCTGTGGCCTCCAGACATTCCCCTGCTCAAACACAACTGCAAGTGTGCTTCCAGCAGTCATCCTCATGGAGTTCATCTTGTTGCCCTCACTTGGCAAACCTCCAACAGTAGTCTCCAAGACTTCAAATTAGGACAGGAGCCAAACCTAACTAGGGCTTGTTCTTTGGGCTCCATCAGTAAGAAATTCAATAAAGGCAGATATGCAAAGATGCAACTGCAGTGAGAAACTGCTTACAAGAGTTTAGGCATCCATCAGTCCTCCAGGGAACAGGAGGGTCATTAGGCAGGGCAGAGTAACTCTAGCTTGACTCATAATGGGTTATTATTTTATTCTTGCAACCTATGATCACATATTGTGAGGAATAATGCTCTGTTGTAATGAAACAGAGCACGTCACAGCTCCCATTTTCTGGGCCATGCAACTCAGTGGTACGAGACAATGTCATATTCTTATGTCAGAGTATTTTTACAACATCGTTATGAAAAGGGATTATTTAATGAATTTATTTCTGTTAACATAAACACAAAATAGAATTATTTTCACAGTGGGTTCTTTTTGCCCATTTATTGTTAAAAAGTAGATTAGATGCCAACTAGTGGAATACCCTGTCTGAATTTATAGTAGGCAATTACAAGATCATTTCCCAAATATGACTGGTTGATTTGCTGGGTCTTCCACTAGCCAAGCTTTAAGCCAGCTAAGGATATCACAACTGATATAATTTTAAGCCTAATATATGCAAACACCCATCTTATTCCAGTATTTCACAAAAAAAAAAAAAAAAAAAATGTGAGCACAAGTTTTGTCTGGGGTTTTAAAATTTCCTCTCTTCACTCAAAATATCACTGCTCAGCATCCATCCTTGTAGTGCAAAAGCTGAGTAAATAAATATGAATCATTTTTATGCACGTATGAGAAGACTTCAAATCATGTGCTCTCAAGGACTGTTTCTGGGAAGGTCTATACATCCAATATATGACCATAAATATTCCAGTTTCTGTCATGGTGAGCGTTCAGTGCAAATTCTTTCTGGTGAAAGAATAAACGAGGGTAAATTCCATTAGCCCTGGTTTTTGTATTGCACGATCTCAGGGTCACATTCCTGTTATTTAAATTGGAGGCTTATTACCTCGGTTTTGCTTTGAGCAAGGGATAATGGAGACATGGAAACTACTCACCTACAACATAGTGAAAATAGGGTTTTTTTGTCCCTCTGATGATAACTAACCTCTGGATTGTTTCATTTCCATAGGCAGAATGAGAGGGTTTGACCTGTATTATGTTTTTTCTCAGACTTCAAATGCACCATTAGTTTTAGATTTTTGAACAACTGAGGCCAGTTTTAATCTAGACCCTCAGCTAGGCTGAACAAATGCAATTAGAAGAATTAGGATAATTCATAGCAATTGAGATTGACCTACTTTATGTCAGTGAGGGCTCAATGTGAGCTCACAAACAGCTTAATTTAACTCATAAAAGTTTGTATTGTGCAAAGTTTTGTTAAAAAAAAAGATCACTGGTAGTCCAAAGGAGGCCACTGGTAAGCCAAAAAAAAACCAGCTAAAAACTATTGACTCAGAAAATGTGCTTGATCTAGTATCACATGTGCATAAACATGGAGCCCTATAATGCCATTTGTAGTCAAAAGTGAGAAAATAATAATGGGCTAAGTAGAAAAATAATTATAATGAATTCTTGGCTTCCTTCTGCTTTAAAAATGTGTAAAAGTGGTGCTGAGGGACATGGTTTAGTGGTGGATTTGGCAGTGTTCATGGTTGGACCTGATGATCTTAAAGGTCTTTTCCAACCTAAATGATTGGAACAAGTGTTTTTAACTCTCTGAAGTCTCATTCCCATGTATCACGTATATAGAACATCTATAAGTTCCCAAATGATGAAAAAAAAAATAATAAATCCCACAGACTCACAAGTTTTACAGCTGGAAGTGGCCTCCTGACCATCCAACCTGGTTTTGTACAGACTGACCTCAGAACTGTGCCCTGTGAGTTCTTGCTTTAGGCTCAGCAGCAGAGAGATGCTGTGGGGGGTGTCAGAGGCCCCCCTGGAGCATGTCCCTGCAGGGTGGCTGCACCTCGGGGTCACTGCTGCATTTGAAAGGCTCTGCCTCTTCAGGAACACTGGGTCATCCAACTCCAGCTGCACCT
>NW_008631490.1:151786-193180 GCF_000691845.1 Merops nubicus
CCACTGGGACTGCTTAACAAGCTGAGCTACTCAGGAAGCTGTCCAGAGACTGGTGAGCAGCCTGAAAAGCAGCTGGATGAGAAATTAAGATTTTTCTAATAGTTATGCTTCAAAAATTTATTCCAACAAAGAGAAAAATCAAAGGAGAAAAAATTTTTTAAAAAAATTAATTTATGGAATTTTAATGCTTAAGTTAATGTACTTTTTTCTTATTAGGGGACACTACTGTTTTTAAGTCACTTCAGAAAATACAAAGGAGACAAATGAGTGTGGAGCCCAGCAGGAAGAGGAACTTCCATCATTGTGTCAGCATTTATATCCCAGGGGAACATCTTTTTCTTGCTATGCCTTCACCTTTCTGCAAATGCGTTTCATCAGACCCTGAAACCTTTTCCAAGGAGAGTGGATGGCTCATCCCGTGTCCTTGTTACCCAGCTCAGTATGTCACAAAAGGATAGAGAGTAAGGAATGGCATTTCATCAGGGTTCTTCAAAAATTAGATGTTTTGACCTAGAAAAACACTTTATAGCCAGTGACTTTGCCTTGATAACATAACAATAAAACCAAGGCAAACTTTGTCTGCAGGAACTCCAAGGGGATCACTCTCACTAAGCAGAGGGGTCTGCCTGGGTCCTTTCCTCAGGGTGGGACAGTGGTGTCTGCCACAGACCACATCACCCCCTGCACAGATCAGCAAACGGGTCACAGCCACCAGGTACAGATTACAGAGTTCACAGACACCTCCACATGCAGGGTGCAAATCCTCCGGCTGGTACCTCCTGGGGGTGGTCAGCAGGAGAGCAGGGGTCTGAGCTGGGCTGGTCAGTGACCATGGTGACTGTGGAGACCTGAGCTGGGCTGGGCAGGCGTGGGCATTCAGTCAGATCTGCTTCTCTGTCTTTCTATGTCCTCCCACCTTGGGAGTGTAAACTGGCAATCTGGGGGCTTCTGAGGCAGTCACTGAGGTTCATGCAAAGTGAGACTTGCCCAGACAAAGCTTCCTGCAGTGATCAGCTCTCTGCAGGGATCTCTACCAAGCAGACAGAGTGAGTAAAGCCCACAGAGTGAGTAAAGCCCACAGAGCAGCAAGCCTACAGACAGCACTGCTGTCCCTGCACACGATGATCCTGTGCGAGCTCAGCACCACCATCCTGATGCCCAGACCTGCTGCCCGATGCCTTGGCTCGGTGCTGGTTTAACTGGCTGCTGTTTCAGCCACACCACAGCAGCCTGTGTACATGCAGACAATAAAATCACACCTCTGGCTACAATCTGAGCAAAAGGCATGAAGAGAACTGTGAAGGATTCTTAAGGACATAACCCAGCTCTTCTTCATACCTCTGCTGCAGCCACCTAGGGCTCACCTGTGAGCCTGATGCCAAGGTCAGTACAGAAACGGTGGCAAGAGAGAAACCAAAATGAATGCATTTGGTTTTCCTTCAAATATAGGAGGAAAAGTGTCTGATAATCCACCTATCACACGCTGCCAAGACACCCTGTGCTGGCTGGTGGCAGGGCACTGTGAATTACCCGTGTGCCCTGCTTGCTGCCCTGGAGGTGATGATGATTTCTGATGGCTCCAAAAGCCCATGGGGAGAGGAGTGGCTTCCAAGATGCTGCACAGCAGCTCAAAGGGCAAGGATCAGGAAAAAAAAAAAAAAAAAAAAAAAGGAAAAAAGACCTCAGAAACCAAAGAGGAGAACATAGAGAAAAGACTGAAAAACCTCAGCTCATCAGAGACAGTTATCACACGGGTTCTGAACAGGGCTGTTCCTCCCTCACTGCTTGCCCATACTGGTGCCACCAGCACAGAGACTGGTGTTTCCAGAGGAGCAAACAGTGCCAGGCACCCTGGGTGCCAGTATCTCCGTATCTCCAGTGAGATATTTGAAGGAACTGGATGTTTTCCAGCTGGGATTGTGCCAGGTCCTGGCTGGACATAGAACAAGGCTGCACCAAATACTGCAGGCACCTTCCCACCTGAAGTGGCCCTGCTCCCTTGAGTCACATCATGCAGCATGGCTTTTGTCCATGCCACCCCGGGGGCACCTTCCCTTGGACAGAGGACCTAGCAGACTGATGGCAACTGGTCTTTTTATGTGGGTTGTTATTAGCTGAAAGCTTTGAAGGACTGTGTAAGATGAAGATCCAAACCTGTTGTGGCCTCATCTGTGTTATTCATCAGGAGTGGTGCTTCATGGATAATTTTCCCTGAAACAGAGCCAGGTTCTGCCTCAGCAGCAGCCTGTTGAACCCCAAAGGGAGCCCGGAGTTCAGTGCTGCAGAGGAGTGGGGCTGAAGTGCCCCAGACTGCAGGAGGAATCCGGGGAGCTGAATTAGCTGTCCCTGTGTGATGCCACCTGCCTTCAGCCACGGGGACCAGCCAGTCCCTCTCGGTGAGCTCTCTGCCTTTTCCACGGTGGCCAATTAATGATAGTCTGAGAAAATTGTTTTTCTGAGCAGGACAAATTTGCAACTGCCCATCTTACCAGGGGATGTACAGCAAAGGGGTGGTGGACCCAGGGTAAGTGTGATGGCAGCTGATGTATCCACCACCAGGTTCTGATTTAATCAGCCCGCACTTGGTCGGTCCACAAGCTGCTGGGTGTTCCTGGCTATCCCAAGGTGTCTGTCAGAGCCAGGGTTTGATGAAAGGCAGGCTGGCTGGCTGGGAAATGCTGCCAGAAGGAGATCAGTCACATCCAAACCTCATTTAAATAGCTGCTACTCTTACAAGGAAGCTGTTTTGACATACTTTGCTCTGATCCCCACCTCTGGCAGGCAGTTTGTCATTGAAAACCAAGAAAAAAGGGATCAGAAACTCCTTCTCTTGTGTCTTCCACACAACAGATTTTAACATCCTTTAGGAAAAATCAGCCTGCTTCTAGATGTGCCAGCTCAGATGCTAGATGAACCCGAGCTGCAAAAGCAGGCTCTTTGTAGGCTGTTTCATCTTGCTTTCCAGCAAAAACCAAGCCTCTGCTAGACCCCATGCTGCCATAGCTGAACCGTTTCTAGTTTTAATTGCTTGTTGAAAGCTAGTTTACATATTTCCACAATACAATACAATCCACAGGCCAGACGAGTCCTTTATCTCGTTCTCTCTGACAATAAGCTGAATTCTTTCCCATGTGCCCTGGGATAATTTGCTGTAAGAACATATGGAATTGTTACAGGAGAATCTTGATGTAAATGACACAACCTGCCAGAATGTTCAGTTTAATAACTCCCATAATGGCTACTCACCAAATGCACAACCATTCCTGAGAAAAAGTGTTCTAAAGCTTTCCACCACCAACAGCCCATCCAGATTTTCACAATGCTAAGAAAATAAACCTTTTCAGAGTGGACACAAGAAGGATCACCCCCCCCACGTGCCAGGCTGCCACATTCCTGAAGGTTGGCCTGAAGGTGCCCGAGTGGCGACTGCCACACAAACTGCCTCTGAGCCTGCAGCCATCCAGACCCTCCTAGGGTGGCTGCAGGCCAGCAGGCAGGGACCAGCCAGCACCCGTGGGTGGGCCTGGTGCTTCTCAGGCTCAGGGCATCACTTTGGGTGCCATTCTGCAGGGGTGGTAGAGAGCAGCAGCCACTTTTCTCCCCGTGGAGCCACATCTGAGCCCTTCTTTTGCCATATGTCCCAGTAGGAAGGACACTCATCCATAGGAAGCACACAGGACAGACCTTTCCATCCCACTCTAAAGTACACAGCGAAGGTATCAGGTGCCCAACAACCAGAGGAATAAACAGATCAGTGCATTCGCTCATGGTGTCTGACACAGCAAGAAAAGGAGTGAGCCAAGTCAGCAGCCAGGTCATTAGCCCAATTCCAGTCATATAGGGTAGAAATATGATTTGCAATTGCCAAAAAGCAACATCATTACCTTCATAATCCTCTTTCTGTCCTGGTTGTGATGCTGTTCCATCGCCACTGAGAACTCTGCTTGTAGTGGACAGCCAAGGAGCCCTTCCAACAACAAGGAACCCTACATCCTACACCCACCCCCTGCAGGCAAAGCCAGCCTTTACACCATTAGTTTTAGAAGCAGGGCACCTGATGTCAGCTATAGAGGCACCTCGGGGTGATCGCCTAACCGGTTTTCACCCAAGGTTGGCCAAGCCCTGAGAGAAGACCAAGAGGAAGGTCTCTGTGAGCATAATCCAGGTGTCAACCCTGATTCAAGGTGGGGGTTTAGACCCCAACACTTCAGCCCTCCATGGTGGGAGTGGAACCTGAGGTGGCTCTTGGATGTCTGAGCATGGGCCAGGTGCCCAGGTACCCCACTGCAGCGGCAGTGCCCCAGGGAGCCCAGGGTGGGCACAGCCGGTACCCACTGTGCCTGGGGTACCCCAGAGAGGATGGGGAGGGGAGTGGGAGCTGAACATGTCATGGAGCTGGTGGCTCACTCTGAGGTTGGAGGGTGGTCCTGGAGGAAGCTTGAAATACAAATGGTCTGCAAATAAACTTGAGGGAGGAATAAATCTGAATAATAAATTCATCCACTGAAAAAAAGCAATAAGCTCAAGGACATTTCACTAGGGGGGGTACCCCAGAGAGGATGGGGAGGGGAGTGGGAGCTGAACATGTCATGGAGCTGGTGGCTCACTCTGAGGTTGGAGGGTGGTCCTGGAGGAAGCTTGAAATACAAATGGTCTGCAAATAAACTTGAGGGAGGAATAAATCTGAATAATAAATTCATCCACTGAAAAAAAGCAATAAGCTCAAGGACATTTCACTAGGGGAAGATCAAGAAAAGAGGCAAAATTAATCAAGAAACAACAGATTATTTACTTTGATTATTTGCCCAAAGCCCTGTGGTGGAGGTTGTGTGTAAAACAAGTGCTGTATCTGCTACAGTGGAGATCCTAATCGCCGCCAAGCCCAGTAAATCGCTTCTGGGTAACCTGTGATGGGCTCCTCAATAACAGGAGCCTATGGAAGATTTGATTCCTCTTTGGGTACTATATCCAGTGGTAAATGTCTCTGGTAATCAGCTGCCTTGGCAGACACCCCTTAGTGGGCTCCTGAAGGAGCTCTCTAATGAGTCCAGGGTTTACTCCACTGTGACCGTGGGCTTTTCAGCAGCCGTTTTAATGGCTTTTTGGAAACTGTGACCACTGCAGTTAATGTTGTGATAATGATTTAATTTTAATTCCGTGTTTTTAAACCTTTAGAACAATGCTGTTAAACCAGGCTGGACCTCATTAGTCAAGGTTTCAAACAGGGAGTCATTATTTTAGAAGTCTGTTTGCTGTTCTACTGTCACAGGAATTCCAAATGAAAAGGGGCAGGGGAATTGGCATCAGTTTTACTTACATTGTGTGCAAATGATCTAAAAAAGTTCTGGATAAAAAAAATGAGGTCTGGGTATTAAAAAAAAAAAAAAAAAAAAAAGAAGAGATAAATGAGCTTATCTTTTCATCTTTTAGTGCCATCATTCTCTTTTGCCATCACAATCTTCAGGTTTAAGAAGCTAATAAGAGAACAACTTCAGCTTATAATTCAAAGCAAGTATTAATTGCCCAGGAAAGGTAGAATGTCATAGTTAAGCCAAAAATTTAAACTTTGGGTTGATTGCAATCTTTTGCAAATTAGATTCAATTTAGTGAATTGTTTCAGGAAAAAAGAAATAAAAATCTGAATTTTTCATCTGAATTTATGTTCTGCCTTTCATAGATTTCAACGTGTCCTTTCATTTTGAAATATTGCAATAGATATCCTCAAAGATTAAAAAAATACTGATGAGCTAGCAAATACCCTAGAAAAAGGGGTTTAGAAACAAACAATTGTTTTTTATGACTCCAAACTATGTATTTCTGTACATTTCCCTTATTTTTTTTTTACCCCGTTGTTTTTGCAGAGTTCAGGCAGGAGACAGCTCAGTCGGGTCCTTGATATTTACGAAGTGTCCACGATAATCCTTTCTGTTGCCTCAAGCATTTCCCAGCACAGTGATGGGTATGGACTGGTCCCCAGTAAATATTTACTGCACATTACCAGCTACCCTGAAGGACCATAAACAGAGCTGCTTAAGAACAGCAAAAACTGGATACATTTACTAAAACATTGTCAATACTCGTCAACCAACTGCTGTGAATGCAACTGTAGCCACTTGTTGCAAGATGTAGATAAAATATTTGCTATAGGATAAATCACCAAACAAATGTTATAGCCAAAGCTGAAGAAAATATTTAGTTTAACCAAAACCCTGCTTTGCCCTCACAAACCCCACTTTGCTGCAGCCTGCTGGAAAGCCAGAGGTGATGCTCCTCGTTGTGTGTCCCCAGGACGGAGGCTGTGACCGGTGCTGTGCTCCTGGCTAGTTCAGGTGGATCATCCTCCTCTGACCTCTTTGCATGTCATCCCAAACGCCTCCACACACATGCCCTGCCAGCCCTTCACAAACCAGCAAGTTCTTGTGGTTCTAGGCAGAGAGTTGTGGTTTTCAGGCTACCTGGCTGGTGGTGAATTTCCCTGTGTGGACAGTACCAGCCCTTTTAGCAGCTCAGAGCCCTTCATAGGCTGTGTCCTTCTCTCCCTTTGAGGAGCTACCTACCTTTCATAACGTCCTCCAGCCACCCTGAGAGGTTAACTTCCTAGCACTGCTTCTGGGAAACGGACTTCAAAATACTCATAAAACCCCACCAGCTTACACAAAGCAAAGGCTTTAAGGCAAAAGGCTCTGAAGAGAGTTTATTCTGCCTCTGCTCCCAGGAGTGTGGCCGAGTGTTCTGCCATTCAAGGAGGAAGAGCAAATCCTCCACAGCCAGCAGCTGCTGTGAGACCTGGTCCTGAGGCCCAGGTGACGACTGCCATTGTTCACACGTAAGTGATGGACAACAAACCAGTCTTTCTGCGTGGTCTCCTTGGACCTGGCTGGCACAACCCTCTCTGCCTACCTGTGAACCTCATGTAGTGAAGACCCAGAGCTCCCGGTTGCCCTTGTGCAGCGAGCTCTCTCCCCAGGAAACAATATTGCCTGGTTGTACCACAGTCATCCCTGTTAAATGAAAAGAAATGTCATGGATGTGAATTCTACGTATTAAAAATCAAAACCAACTGAAATTAGTGATGGCTTTTCCAGCACTCAGTGTTCATGTCATACTGTTCTCCATCGATAGAATTTATTCTCTTAACTTCTAATTGTGCTTTCTCTCTTCTGTTATTTATTCAGCCAGGGTTTTTTAAGCCTGGGTGGGAGCCCTGCAAAGATTCCTCTGAAGAGCACGAATACCTGCCATGTACTGTTTATGAGGAACCCACCAAGGACTAGTTCACAGGCTTTGGAACACTTGTTCTCAGACCTTTGCTAGGAAATGCTTTGACATGAAAGGAAATGTATCATCATTGCCAAGAGTGCCAGTAATGAGGTTGTCGTGCACAGAGTGGGTGGCAGAGGTGGTGAGTGGAGTGCTAGGGCTGGCTTTGTTCTGCAGGGTGCCATTATCTTGTGAATAACTACACATCCCAGGGTGTGCAGGGACACAGTGCCCCATTGTCCCACAGCAAGGGGAGCTGAGCCCTGGAAACCAGGGCTCTCAGCAGCACGGGGAGACTGACAGGGCTGGGTGTGTCCAGGCTCAGGCAGCTGAGAGCCAGGCTCTTAAATCAGGGCAAGTCACCCTGGACCCTGTTCAGAGCTAATGAAGAGAAACGAGAGCACCAGAAGGGCAGTTGTTAGGTGGGTAAATCAGATGAATGGGAACGAATTGCCCGTGCCTCCCTGTGGACTCTGAAGGGAGCCCAGAAAACTGGCTCAGATTTAGATGTCTGATATTTATAGGAGGAAAGGATTTCATCCTAACTGCATGTGAGCTCCCATGGAGACACTAAGGCTAAGGAGGATTAATGGATCACCAGCTACATGGAGGTGGAAGAAATGAAAATTATCCTGTCTGCCAAAGAGAGTCCCCTGCTCTGCCTGTGGCTGCTTCAGCAGAGAGCTGGGGGCTGGGAAGTGATCCTGGCACCACCATGGGAAGAGTGGAAGCAGGGCCATGGTTCTCACTTTGTGTTCTCTGCTGTAACCCACAGTGTCAAAAGAGCAGAACAGAAATTAGAGTAATTTCCTGTTGTAAAGTCCCATTCCCTGATGACAACTATGGTGTTGGGAGTCAAAGACCACAATGAACTTCCTGTAGAAAGTTTTTCATTCATTAGGCTGTTATCAGAAACTCTAACTCGACCCTGCTAACACCAGTGGGTGGCTGCAGATGCACATTTGGGAATTCACCCAGCAGCCCCACACACCCACTGCTAACCGCCCAGCTGGAGCTCCAGCTCTGTGCTCAGGAGCAGAGGGTGGCACTGGCCTCTGGTGGCTTCCACATGGCTACTCAGAACGTCCTTCAAACTGATTTCTCTCTAACACTCTCCTGCCCTTGGGGAACATTCACATGCTGCCTTCTCAGCAGGTGTTCCTCTTCTCTTTGTCCTGCTGCTCTCTGGGAAGCATTTCTTTACCCAAGGCCATGTATACCATACACCTCACCCCTAAAAACCCACACCAGAGGTTTCCTTCTAACATTTTCACCTCCCTCTGTTCCCATACCAAAATTTTTGTTCAGGTGAGAGCTAGAAAACACTGACAACAACAACAGAAATAAGAATTAAATGAATCATGGAAAAACCTGCTAGAAAACCAAAACTATAGAATACAAAAAAACTCCTTTAAGTCTAAATACTTCATGCCAGAAGAAGCCAAGAGTTGTCTGAATCATGATGTGCATGTATTTATGAATATACCTGCTAATAAAAAAGGTTCTTCAATGTATCAGGCAAGGAAATTCTGAGCTTTGCTTGGTGGAAGTTCAGTCTAGAAATTCTGAACACTAGAAGGTAATCTCCTGAGAGGTAAGGTTTGAACTTGGTACGGGAGATGTAGCTGCATGTAGCACACACCCCATTGCTTGAACCCCCTAGATTATGAGTAGTTGCTTTCATGAATATTATCCTCAGCAAGTCGTAGGCGCTGATGAAAAGGGACAAAACCCGTGTTTGTGTTCCTCAGTAATGCTGGTTAGAAGCTGGGAATACTGTTACAGCGGTCTGAACTCTTCACATTAAAATCAACCCAAATTTTCCCCTGGTATTCTCCAGAACAGTACTAATATCATGGAGATTTAAGGCAAAAATAGTAATAGTAATACTGATTAATAGGCATTAAGCCTTTCCATCACAAGGCATTCAGAATCTGCCACATTAACTGTTAAAACCATTTCAAAACGCATTTGTTAGGAAATGTTATTTTCAAAGCTGAAGCTTCCGTTCGGTTTCATTGACTCAGTCACAAGGTAATGAAGTGTTGCCCAAGTGCAAATGAAGACAACAGCGTATCTCAACAAAGTTGATGTGTCTGGGGAGCTGTACGTTTAATTTCTGACAGGTTTCTATTAACATATCCATGCTCAGCCCATTAAATGGCCTTGTGTCACCAAATTATCTTGTAATCAGAAGCTCTGCATGCACCACTGACTCAACACAGTCTGGTTCAGCAACAAGCTGAACCTGCACAGGCACAGAATAGACTCATGGAATTGTTCTGCTTGGGAGAGACTTTTAAGATTAGGGAACCTGCTGAAACAGAAGTTGACCTCTCCTGTTGTTTGAAATCTGAGAGGAGCTGTTTAATCACATTATACGGAGTAAACTGCTAGTGCATGGGAGTGAAAGCTAGTTTGCTAATTCAGATTAATTAATCCAGTTGAATTTTCTAGTTATCAGTATGTTTTTGTAGGGTTTATAACAGAGTAGATTATTTTTACACTAAAGACATTCAGAAGTGTTCTCATACTCATCTACAGCTTTACGGTTTTCTGTATTTTTGCTTATGTAGGATTTTTTCCAACATATTCAAGAATACTGAGCAAGAAGCCTCCTGAAGATGATACCTTCATGGGATAGGACTAATGAAACGCAGCTCTACTGTACAAAGGTTCATTCCTTTTGTATAAAAACAGGCAGGTCAAAAATCTCCCCAGACTGTTCTTCAGTTTGCATTTTTCCAGAGCTGCACAAAGTGCCTGACCACTGGGAGAAACCTTTTGCCTTTGGCCCCTACAGGAACATACCTACAGAATTCTCCCGTGGACTCCCTGCGGATGCTCAGGATGGCTGCTCTTCCACTTGGACTTTGTTTCATGTGAGGAAGACGATGGGTGACTTGCCAGTGCAAGGCTCCCTCCGCTGCCAGCGAGGGAAGGGTGATCCTCCCTGGGGGGTGATTCTCATTTCTGTGTCTTAGACACCTATGTTAAAATTCTGCTCCAGGACTTCAAACACTATGAAATGGGCAGCAAAAAACCCCTTGCTTTCCTTAACAAGTGCTCACACTGCTGCGTGCTGCGTAGCCAACTCTTCTCCATAGCTTTGATAAGGTGGCTTAAGTCTCTGATGGAGCCAAGAGGTGAACGTGGGTCTGACTGGATAGAGTACCAGTGCTGTAATAAATAGGATCTTTCTTAGAAAAGGCTTCTGAAGTATCATATTTGATGAACCATGATAATATTAAGATCAAACTTGTACCAGCTATGAATTAAATATGATTTTTTAATTTACCAACCTTACAGTCTCTGTCCAGAATCTGAAAATTTGGCTGGTTTAATTCCACCTCATTGGCAACAGACCTTCTGGCAGACAGTCCATCCCTCTGCAACAGCCTTCAAGCAAGGCACCCTCTGGGAGGTGTCCCAGATCAGAGGCTAAGCAAAGTACCTTTAATAGACAAAGACTGCAGCACTAGAATAGAACAAATGTTTTTTGGAGGTACACAGTGGTGGTCTGAGATGGACAGTGCCTGAGATCTGAACAGTTAAGTGAAAAAAATTACAAGAGATATAAACCAACTAAGCTTAGATATTGATTGAATTTTGAATTAGAAGTAGTTACAAGTAGTTCATTCTTTATACCCTGACATAATACAAGAATTGCTTAATTAGGAAAAAAATGATTTACAGAAAGCTTCATCTGCGGCAAGTTTAAATCAATAGGTTTAGTTAGTGTGCAAAAATATAAACCTAGATGGAGTTTAATTAACTCCAGGTTCCATCAGCAGTTACGGGATTACACTTTGGTGTAAGTACCTCACAGTCACAGGAGCTCTCTGTCATCTTCCTAGGTAGCTCATCTTTTAAATTAATTTCTTTGTGTGATTTTCATGCTCTCCTTTAAAACACTATTCCACTGCATTGTATTTACCAGAAGCAGATGAGGAGGCCTGTTTCTCATCACCCTCCCGTGTGCACATGGAATGAAGATGTTCTGCTCCGAAAGGGCAGCTGGAGCAGGTACCACAGCTCTGCAGGGACAGTGCTCAGGGCACGGCTCAGCAGTGGGCTGGGCAGAGTTCAGTGAGTGCTTTGACTTGATGGTCTTAAAGGTCAAAAGTCGTGTGACAGAAGAGGATCACTTAGAGGACACTGTAGGACTTAAAGGATCCTATACAGCACTGGAACTGCATGGGAACAGCTGCCTGCTGATGCACCAAATATCTCACCAAATACTCATTCTCAAAGCAATTGTGGGCCTGGAAGGGAGAGGTGGAACCCTTAGCTCCCTCTCACTCATCCCTTCCCATGTGGTGACCTTCCTCTTAAATAAACCTTAGCCACCAGCATTAGAGACTAAAAATGTCCCATGGCAAAGAGAGTGTCCTGGTACCTTTTCTCCCTGATACATTTTTCCTGGGCTGAATTTGCACAGCTGCTTTTTGAACCCACGACAGTGTGAACATCAAACTCCCCTGAGCTCGGGAGCTCCCCGGGGAGGGCTCTGCTGCACCTCCCATTCCTCTTCTTCTGGCACAGCTTCCCCCTGCCTGCATCTGAAGTCTCCTCACTCTGGCATTACAACAACACGGAAACATTTTCTGTCTTATTCTGAAGAACTTTTCCATTTTGTTCTGTTCAGCAAAGATTCAGGTCTGCACCTCTTGAAAAAGGCAGAAACGGTCATAATGAACTAAAGATATTTCTTCCATTCCATTGAACTTTTGAATATCAGATCAAAAGATCCATATTAAATTTGGGTGACTCAAAAGTCAAAGAAAATGGATTTGTTGATAGAAAGAAAAATAGGTTTGCTGTGGCTGTTCCACACAAGAGGCAATGTTTCCTCAGTGCTGTTCACAGTGAGGTGAGTGCACACAAGGACTCTGTCACACCCCACGAGGTGGGGTAAAGTTCTGCATTGTTGTACAATAACAATCTAATATCCAACAAACTGGTATCTATCTGTGATTGCTAAAATTATTCAGCTTAATTAATGCATTTGTAATTTTACTGAGATCCTGTTTGAAGCCGTAACATTTCTCTTTCTGGGGCACCAGAAGAAGAGTTTTTTTACACATCCAATGTTTACAAGAAATTGGATAAGGTTTGTTTTGGTTTGCTTTACTTTTCACAAGCTAGGAGCTGTGGAGAATAAATGCTTTGTGGCAATAAATGTGTGGCTTTTGGAAAAAGATTGGAGGTTTTTGAGTTTTTTTTTTTTAGACTCAGTATACACAAACAAAAAACAT
Organism: Merops nubicus; assembly: GCF_000691845.1. Taxonomy (NCBI): domain Eukaryota; kingdom Metazoa; phylum Chordata; class Aves; order Coraciiformes; family Meropidae; genus Merops; species Merops nubicus. Next base: position 164,305 of record NW_008631490.1, read on the forward strand.
AATGTATCTGTATACAATATAAATTTCAACAGATGTGAAAAGTCACTTTTGCTCAGGGAAGCTAGAAATGTTCTTTATTTTCCTAAGCAGCAATTCCTTGCTGAAGAAAGTTTGCTACAGGACTTTAAAAAAGAATAAAAACACAGACTTCTAGAAGCAAATCCTGTGGTTCTTAGGCAAATCTCTAATTTCAAAGGGAGTTTTTGCCTCAATGGTAACTCTGTGGCTGTTCTTTCTTTTAAATTGATAGAAACAGAACTATGGATTCGCTTAGATATGGATCAGACTAGAGGTTAGAGAATTTATTCTTAATACTTTAAAAACTGAGTGTTCTTCAAAATAGGCCTAATTTTCTGTTTCCTCCAGAAGCCACAGGAAGGCTGGAGGAGAAAACGTCCCCTATTTTATTGCAGTACTGTTGTAGTTAAGGGAAGGCTGGGATATTGCTGATCTGTTTGATAATTTCTCTGTCTTCATGGTGACTGACACGACTGTAGGGGTGAGAACTTTCATTTATGCAATTCATTCACATCCTATATCATAACAGAGAATATCTGAATTTAGGTTGGAAGGAAAAAAATCAATCTCCTGCACACCGAGTTCTTGAACTGGGATAGAAGCCATTAACTTGTTTTAATTAGCACTAATGCTCAATTAAATCAAGTCAACATTAAGATGCACAAATTATAACCTTCAATTATGAAGTTATTTTTCAGGCAGCTTGTTAGGATGCCTGCAGGCAGGAAGGTCACCCCTCAGAGGCGAGGGGACACACCGTGGTGCCCAGAGGAGCATGCCCTGTGCCCATGGGCACCCTGCCCCAGCCACGGGCAAGATGAAGTGGTACACAGCTGTATGCTTGTTGATTTAATTCACTTCAATTTAGGTGTCATGATAAAAGATGACATATTTGCCTCGTCAATCAGATTAAGAAGAGAATAGCAAAACTAATTTGGCTTATCATCAAGAGAATAAATCTTGTTGGAAGGCTGTTGCGGTGTTGTCTTGTTCACAACAGATTCCTCCTCCAGGAGGATGTCACTGCACCAGTCTGTCTGCCTGGGCAGCAGCAAATTCTTACTCCAGTCTCCAAAGTCAGGGCAGTGCTGGAGTCCCCATCCCTGGAGGGGTTTCCAAGCAGTGGAGAAGTGGTGTGAGGGACACGGGGCAGTGGGGACCTGGCAGTGCTGGGAGAATGGTTGGACTCCATGATCTTCAAGGTCTCTTCCCAGCAAAACAATTCTGTGACTCTATAGCTCTTTTCCTCATGCGTTGAGGGAGCAGATAGAGGAGGTGTTGCCCCATTCCTGTAATAAATGCCTGTTGCCTCAGGCCATTAATTCCTGAAAAAAATCAGTTCCTCCTGTGAATTCTCTAAAAGCAGCTACAATGAAAGCATTAGGATCAGACTGTATCAACATTTGAGAAATCATCTGGGCAACTTGGAATGGAATCTGCATTTCAGAATGCTTTGCTCTGTGTGCAAACGCAGACAGCACAGCACAGCTCAGCTCAGGCAGGTCACTGCCTCTCAGAAGCCTGGGTGATGAGCAGGGAGCCTGGCTTGCCCCGGGGCTGGGGGTCACTGGGGCTGCATGGCTCGGGCTGAGGCACTGACCTGGGGCCTGGAAAAGCCAGATTCATTTCATGATTCTCCAACAAAGGCTCTATGTGGCTGTTTGGAAAACCCTGTAAATTCTCTGCTCCTCTGATGTACAAGCTTTCCATAGCCTGCTCTTAGGCTGCCTGGTCTGTGAGCCCCACAGGCTGCAGGCTATTTCTTTACATTTATTTAGCACACTAACATTTCCAGATGAATTTCAGTATAGAATTCACAATGCTGAAACTAGCTGTAAACCCAGATGTTAAGTGCTAAACCTTCCCACTCTGATAAGCATCTTTTTCTGCCCAGCAAAGTGTGATCTGAAAAGCTGATACGGGGGATGAGTTCAAGAAGCTAAAATGTTTCCTCACAATTGCTCTACCTTTTCCTCTGTTAGCTCAGTTTCAGTTCATGTAAATCCTATTTGTTGAGCTACAGTCAGTGCTCAGTGGCTGCAGATCTGTAACCAAGCTCTGGCTCTGTTGGCTTTGAGGAAAATCTCCTGGGTGGAAGCAGCTCCAGAATAGAAAGGCAGCAGTTGATACTAACATGTTTTCATTCCCATTCCTGGTCTTTAGGGCTTCTGCCTAGCTCTGTGCTTTCCTTCTCCAGCCACATCTCCTCCTCCCTTCCATCTAGATGGGAAATCGGATTTGTTTCACTCAGCTCCAGAAGCTATTTACTGGTTTTACTTATGAACCAGTAGGTCCCAAGTAGCGAAAGCTAGAGCACAAAAAAATCCCCCATGCTGCTCAGGAAGCCATCCATGCATTTCTCATTACTCCTGCAAATCATCCTAACCTGGCATCCACTGTTCTGGTGTAATCAGATTTACTTACAGCCTGGCATATGATATTTGGCATGTCAGCACATCAGTCAGGATTAGCTGACCTTGGAGAAACCTGCTGTGAATGTCAGACTGTCAGAGCTGACAGGGGTATCACTGGAAGGTTGTCTGTGTCACTGAAGGGAGCAGGACTAACGATGTGTAACCCTTTGCTGCTGCTCACACTCACCTCTGAGGCTCTCCTGCCCCCTCCCAGGCAGACATCATTTCCAAGGCAGGAAGCCAGGCTCCCCAGGATGCTCTCTAACCAAGAAAGCTGCCTCAGAGGGTGAGGCTTGGCCTAAATGGTGTAAATCACTGCCTGGAAACTGTCCTTTACCTCACTAAGAGCTGGGTGAGGTGCATGGAATTTGTACTCCTCAGCATGGGTGCCTTTGTCAGGCCTGGATGGAGAGCTGCCCTTTCAGTGGCAAGCAGAACTCCACAAATAATTGACATTTTCATTTAGAAGGTGAGCCAAAAGTCACAGGCAGGAAAGAGATGGTTAACAAGAAACAGGAATTATAGTTTGCTTATTAACAAAAATAAAAGTCAAAACTCTTTTATGATATGAAATAAGAATTAAAGACTCAAAATTTCAATCTTAGATAACATTTTTATATAAAAATACCCTTTGGTAGAAAGTACTGACTATATTTTTTGAAATGTCAAGAAAATCATCCCCATCTTAGCAATAAAAAAAACCCAAATCAGCTGGTTTTGTTTAGTGTCTTCTCTTTCCTGACCTGCAGTACCTGAGGAACCAGCCCAACCAGCAGAGCAGAATTTGTATTTGGTTAATGAATTACATCCCAGAAGTGCTCCTGAGTGTTTTGACATAAAATCCCCATAACTGCTTTGATTACAAGGATACAAAAGGTCTTTTAGAAAACAGGAATCATAATACAGAAAAGAACAATGAATTCAGAAACTTTTTTGGGGGGGACAAAGCTAAGCTAGTTTTTGTTGTTTTTTTTTTTTTTTTTGGGGGGGGTGGGGGGGGGGGGTTTAAGATTAACTGCCTTGCAAATACTTTTTATTTGAACATCAAATCTAAATAAACCATCTCTGCTGGCTCATTTGGTGCTTCTGAGCAAGGCAGGGTCCAGCCCCTGTGCAAACACTGTGCTGGAGTCTCGTCCAGAGACTGCCTGGGGTGATTTTGGGCACTTCTTTTGCTGACCACTTGTCCCTGTAACAATATTACTACCAACAAGCAGCACACCAGCCACATCCCTCCCTCCAGCCTTACCCCATGTGCCAGGGATCCAGGATGGGCAATCACTGGTGGAATGAAGAGGTTTGTAAATTCACTTACAGTGCTGGACGCAGTGGAGCCAGGGGCAAACTGACCAAGGACCCAGGCAACTAGTCCAACTGCCATTGTTCCAGCCTCTGCTCCTGGCTGTGCTGATGTCCTGCTGGCACTGGGAGCTCTGCCTACAGGAGGCAGCTTAGGGACCCTCCCAGTAACCAGTGACCCTACAAAGCATGCTCACTATATAAACAATCTCCCTAACCCAGCACTACCAGAGCAGCTTTTATACTGTTACCTGGGAGGCAGGACACCTGATGTTCATGCTGAAGATGGGGGCACCTGGTGGGGATCTCCTCATCAGCTCCCACCCCAGGCTGGCCAGACCCTGGGTGCACACCAACTAGGAGGGGCCTTCCTCTCTGGTTGTGGACATCATCCCTATGCCAATTCAGGGCTGGGGGTTTAAACCCCAGCACTTCCACACCTCAATAAATAAAAGACATCAAGGTGCTGGAGCAGGTCCAGGAAAGGATGATGAAGCTGGTGAAGGGTCTAGAGGCCAAGTGTGGGGAGGAGCAGCTGAGGGAGCTGGGGGTGCTGAGCCTGGAGCAAAGGAGGCTCAGGGGAGACCTTCTGGCTCTGCACAGCTCCTGACAGGAGATTGTAAAGAGGTCAGTGCTGGTCTCTTCTCACAAGTAACAAGATAGTACAAGAGGAAGTGGCCTTGAGTTGCAGCAGAGGGGGTTTAGTTTGGATATTAGGAAAAAATTCTTCCCTGAAAGAGCTGTCAAAGCCTGGCCCAGGGTGCCAAGGGCAGTGGTTGAGTCAGCATTCCTGGATGTGTCTAAAAGTCATGTAGATGAGGTGCTGAGGGACATGGTTTAGTGGTGGACTGGGCAGAGTTAGGTCAATGGTTGGACTCAATGATCTTAAAGGACTTTTCCAGCCTAAATGATTCCATGATTTCTTTTTCAGCCTCAGTTTCCCTTCACCACAGCACTTCTGCCTTCCCTCCCTGTGTCACTTGCTCAGGGCTATCTCCTGCAGCACAACCAGTGTCCTCCAGCAGTAAGGTGTCCCCCTGCACAAGCTGGGATGTCACAGCCCACGCTGTGCACTGCAGGGGTGGATTTCCCATCAGCTACGGGCTTGTCCTTAGCGAGGTGTGCAGCATGGCGAGGGCCAGATCCCAGTGACACCTCTGGGCTCTGTAGCACAAATGATATAATGCAACATAAAAGCAAATACATCAGCCAAATGAATTGTCCAATTCTCTGACTACACTTTGTCAGATGAGGATGGATGTTATTTTTTTCGGCTCTGAAGGGTTATCAGTCATGCAGCTTTACTGCTGTATCTGGCTTGTGGGATTACTCGGGATCTATTTGTCTTGTGTCTAGAGGACAGGAGTTACCTGCAGAGGTGATGCACGCTCAGCCCAGATCAAGCAAGATGCCCCATTTTCTTTCATGCCAGGCTGTGGAAGCACTCATTTCCATCAAAAACAACAGCCTCCAGAAATGACAGGCTGTGATAAAAGCGTGTTACAGCAACCAGAGCTTTTCAGACAAGTACAGAAATCAGTGAAAAATAAACCCTGTCCTGCAAACCCAGGTACCTTCCTGCCCCTTGCTGCCATCCCTGGGAGGAATCACTGCCTGGTCACCGTGAGCTCTCCCCAGAGCCCTGCTCCTTCCCAGGGACTGGGGGGATTCTCCTACAGCTCAGCTGCACGATCCCTTCTCCCAGCCCAAAACCACTGGGCTGCACAGCACCCTTGGCAAAACAAGGCGGCTGCCTCAGCAAGGTGAGTGTCAACATGGAGATCTGCTGTGCTTGGAGTACTTCCTAAGTAGGTCACGGGCTTCTGGCAGGCAGAAGCACAGCCTGGTTTTGCATAGATCTGGCAGGTTGATGACGAGGGAGGCCCGTTCCGGCACCGCTGGGGCGCAGTGGGCAGTGCCGGAGCTGTCCTGGCTGCCTTTGCTCAGGGCTCTGCAGTGGAACCAGGCAGAAGCCTCTGCTCAGGGCTCTGCAGGGGAACCAGGCAGAAGACTTCGCTCCTGGCTGAGCTCTGCACAGGCTTCCCACCTGGCAGCGAGCCCGCTCCTTCCTCTTCTCCTCACCCCAAACAGCCTTTGGCTGGAAAGGCCCCAGCTGGCCATTTGCAGGGGAGGTCGGGCAGCCTTGGTGGGGTGGTTCTGTGCACGTGGGAGTGGTTTTCTTATTTCCCTGGAAATTCGCTTGGGGTCGGGGGAAAGAACCAGAACTCTTCTGGTCTTGTAGAATATTCAGTTTTAGCCTGACAAGAATAGGTCAGGGTTTGTTTGCTTCTTGCTTGTTTTAACCAAAGGCATAAAAGTAAATAAAGAGCACAAGCTTTAATCCACTGCCAGGGACACATGCCTGCCTGGCCTCCTCAGGCCACAGCTGAGCTTGTGCCATTGGATGATGGCCCAGGGGTCAGGAGGGGTCTGCTCTCACGTTCCCCTGCTCTAGGTTTCTTGGTAATGGATGGGTGCTCCATCCACCCACTCTATCCTCCCCCCAGGGAAAGTCCCAGTTCTGCTCCATGCCCCCAGCCTCTCCTCCCCTCCATCCCTCAGGCTTGCTTTGCAGCAGGCTCCAGGGGTGACGTTCTCCCCTCTCCCAGGGCTGTGCCTCTGTGTGGGCTGCCCAGTCCACGCCAGGGAACTGGCACCACTCAGCCACAGCATCCAGAAGGCAGCTCCCTGAGGACAAAGTACTCTGACCTGCCTCTCTTCGACAAGCTGGGACTGCAGGACTTGGGAGGAAGATCTCTTATGATGCAATTGCAGTTACAGGGTAAAAAACATTTATTGTTTTCCAATAAGAATAAACAAATGTGATAAAATTAGAACTGCTGCTCATGCCCAGGTCCCTGTTACAGTACAGTTGCCAGTATTCTACAGAATATATGTATCTATATCTACCTGCAACTTACCAAGAAAACAATTAGAAACAAAAAATTCCAGTGTCCCAAGCTTTAAGGTTCTGTCTATTTGGATATGTGCATGCATGAATATCTCTATACACACAAGTATCATCCCCTGCTATTGCTGCAGGAAGATAAAATGTCAGTGGGACTAATAAGAGTAATGGACTTGCCAGCCCTGTCAGCACCACTTAGATCTGCTGTGTAGATCTGTGTCTGCCCAAAAGGGGAGGAAAGGAAACAGAAATGTCTGACAGATGAAGGTGGAATACATTTAATATCCATTCTCCTTTATCCTCTCCAAGTCTGTTGCTGTATTTGTTGTAAACGGTTTACATTATGAAAATTTATTCCAGTTACACTTGTAGTTCTAGTCTTTCTCACCTCCCAAATTGCATCTTTACCACTGAGAAAGAAGTGCTGTGATCAGGATAAACATACCACTACTTGATGAACAATTTTATTCTGTTGAAAAATGGATCATGAAAACAACAGTTCAAATCAGTTTTATGACTCTCTTGCTCCAATGTCTTTCTCCTTTGAATGAAGGAAAGGTTATGAATCCTCAGACCTTTCATAAATAAATGACATTCTCAGGATGCTAGGAAGTACCCAGAGCTGCTGTTTAAGCTGGTGGGTTTTATGACCTTTATATCAATAACGCTGTTATCTAAGTCCAAATAATTTTCATTAAATACCAGTAACATTATTTCTCCACCTTACCTGGGCTTCGGAAAAAGGATGAACTCCAGTGCAGTGATGGAAAACAAGTTACCTTTTAGAGGGGATGGTGCTTTCAAACCATGACGGGCACTGTGGCTCCACTTCATCAGTACATGTAAAATTCACAGTAGGAAATGGAATAATTTCAGTTATTCTGTATTTAAAGCTGGCAAGTCCCAATGCACAGGACATCAGCCACAGAGGGCTGCTAGTGGAGCTGCACAGTGCCATGCAGGTGCAGGCCAACGCGTCAGTGCTCAGAAGAGATGGGTGATGCTCCTCCTGCCCTTGCAAGCCATATTCTGAAACCCCCTCCAGCAAATGTGGTTTCCCAGATTCAGAACCATGTCATGTTGAACTAGTCAGATTTTTAGAGCTGGGTGATGTGTAACAGGCTCTGTGACACAGCCCCTGTGTCAGAAGACACAGGCTGGTGTAACATCCATCTGCAGTGACTGTGCTTTCCCTGAGCAGCCACCAGGCACAGAACCTTTCTCTTAAAATTCTGCAGGGTCCTGAGCCAGGAGCTGAGCCTGGCTGCTGGGAGGTTCTGAGCTCTGTGGTGGTCAGCTCCACGGAGGTGTGAGCTCCCCCCACCTCTGCCAGCACCCAGTTATAGCTCATCCTGGAACAGGCGTGTGTTACACACATTCCTCCACCCAAAAAGGTCAGTGAAACTTGACTGTGATCCTGCGAGAGGATTTATTTGTCATGAGAATCAATCCTACTTCATTTTTCTCTTCAAGCATCAGGAACTATGGTGTCTGTGCAGTGTTATAATTCATGGAAAAAAAAAGCTTTTCAAGGAAAATGAGAACTTTCCATGGGTAGTTTAGATTAGATATAGAAATTATTAGTTTTATTTACTTTAACAGAGAGATCTAATTGCACAGCTACCTAATATTTAATGTTGTTTCTCCCACTCTTGGTTATTTTTTTAGCCTTCCATAGTACTGAAAAAGGAATACAGGAAGAGGCAAAGGAATGATAAGTAAAACAAAAATGAGGCTGTTCAATCAGGCAAGGAAAAAAGCGATCTAAAATCCCCTGAATAAGGTCAAGCAAAATGAATCGTCTCTTTTTCATTCAAGAAATGAATTTTCCTTCAGGCACCAAAATCTAGAGCTGCCTTAAAATGTTTGAGATGTCCTCACTCCTCTTCATGCTAAACCAGCCCCATTTCTGCATAGTCTGATTGCAAATCCAGAGCACACGTATAATTAACAGAGGTTTTCTTTGTACCCAGAGTTGCTCTCTAGTTCCCTCCCGGAGCAGCACAGAGCCCATAGCTGCTCTGACACCTGCAGATAGGGGTGCACAAAGGGGCTCCAGGGAGGGCTCGTGCCAGCAGCTGAAGAGTCTCTGTTCTTGGAGGTGTTTTGAGACCCAACTGGGCCAAGCCCCGAGCAGCCTGGTGTAAATCCAGCATCGATCTGACTTTGAGCAGGAGCTTACACTGTGACACCCTGGGATCTTTTCCAGCCTGAGTGAGTCTGAGTGGGCGATTTTACAACTACACAGGAGTCCTTTAACTACTGTAGTATTTTGGTTAGATGACTGATTCTCTTTACTGGAAAGAAATCCCCAAACCTTTGGATTAACTACAGCCTACTAGTAAAAAGAGTGTAAGAGACCCCTCACCCATTTCTCAGCAGTTCCTCAGATAGGTCCTTCAGTACTGTTGGTTTTTTACTGAAAAACCCCTAGACCTCCTTTCTGCTGTGCTGTAGATACAGCCCTGAGCTGGTTGCTGCTCTGGCTGAGCCCCTCCAGGCAGAGCAGGCTGCATCTCATGGCTGTTCTGCTTGGGATGGCCCTGGCATCCCACCTTCTGATGCCCAGGGGACCTTGTAAAGGGCCATAAGGTTGAGAAGAGAGAGGAGGAGGCTTGGTGTCTCCTGTGCCCGTCCGCTGTGGTGCTGCAGAGAAGGGAGAGGGGCAGCTGCCCTCCCCCAGGGTCCTGTTTGTCACAACTCCTCCCCCTGGCACAGCAGCTGTGGAGCTGCTCCTCGAGGCTGGTTAGGGCAGCCCCACCTCATTTCAAAGTTGCCATGCTGTGGCAGAACTGGAGAACATACTTCTGCTTTTTGTCACTTCGACCCCAAGGAAACTGCATTTTATTTCCGAGATGAATTCAACTCCCAGCCACTGGGCTTTACGGAGCCTCTTTGCAAGCCTGCCAGATCTCTGTGACCTTCTTGCACCTGTCTCTTGAGATTATGGTGGATGCGAGTTAAAAGATGAGCTCCTGGAGCATCATGTCATAGTCCAGGTTTTGCCCCAGTTTGTTTTTTGGGTTTTTTTGTGAGGTTTCAGGTATCTGAAAGTGCAACTTGTTCTGCATTTGAAAATCCAGGGATTGTTTCAGTTTTCCCCACTCCATGCCACAGTCACTGGAGCTCTGATAGCTCCATGTGATGGGTCTATGAGCTGAGTTTTTTTTCCACAAGACGCCTCACAGGGATCTTTCACAGTGCTCTGCTGCTCTCTGTCCCCATCAGCTGTCCCCAGTGGCATCTCTTCAATGGCTCCTAGTCACAGCACCAAGTCCCACAGTCAGTCCAGCGCTCGAGGGAACTCCAGCTCTGAGTGCTGACCCTGACCAGAAGAACTCTTCTCCCTGTTTGGTGCCACTGAAGCAAGAAGTGCAGTACATGGTATCAGCTTTCGTTGTGTTTGTCACACTGTGGACTCCCTTGCTTAAGTGCAGTTTCAAAGCACCATATATTGGTGATGCCGCAGAAATCTTATCTCAGACCTCATCTCCCCTTACTTCCTCTTTGGGACCAAGGTGAGCCATCACAGAGCCAGGCCAAGCTGGGGGGTGACTTTTGCCTCGCTGGCTTCAGCCACATGAGAACTCATTTTCTGGGAAGAGCTGCCCAAATCTGCTGGCTCTGTCCTGCATCCAGAAGGAGGCACCCAGCCCAACCCAAGGCCAGCTAGGCTGAGACCAGCCAGTGCAGGAGATGGGAACAGCAGCCCCTGAGCCCTGAAACATCCACTGAGCCTTTGTGACTGTTCACTCTAGAGCAGCTCCAGCAAAGAATCAGCACTGCGACTGTGTAATTGCAGTTAGCTCGGATCAGTGTGGCCACATTACTGCCTCTCTGCTCCCTGCCTGCTCTTCTGTCTCAGGTCCACTTTGCAGACACTCTTTAGCAGCCTTCAATTTCTCCAGCAGGTTCAGGAGTCCCCCACCTTCACCCTCCCAAAACAAATAAAGGAAAAAACCTAAAACAAGAGAATGAACACGAAGCACCTGGAGATATCCATGTGTGTCCACAGAAGGTCCCTAACACAGAGCTCTGCCCATTAGAGTGAGCAGAGGATGACAGGGTGGCATTACCACCCATGGGGCACAAGGGGGGATCTGGAGATCCAACCCTCAGCAGCTTCCAGCAGCACAGCACGGTAGGAAGCGGGTGGATGTTGGGATTTCTGCCAGCCTGACAATGCCCAGCCCTGCTGCACACCACCCCTGCCGTGCCAGCCTGGCTCACACCTGCACGACCCCCCTGGTGCCACGCTGCCAGCTCTCCAGAGAGCCCACCAGCACTCAGCATCCCTGCCCAACCCCAACCCCAACCCCAGCCCTTCCCGTCCCTACCTGGGCGGGTTCCTAACCCCAGGAGGATGGATGCTCTTCTCCTGTGTTGTGCAGCTCTTCTCCTGTGTTGTGCAGCTCTTCTGTAACACCTCGACTCCGGTAGCCCCCAGCAGCCAGGGAGCCCCCTGCAGCAACCAGGGAGCCCCCCCCAACAGCCTTGGGCTGATTCTGTCTGCAAACAACCGACAGGCAGGGGGGCAGCAGGGAAGGGAGAAGGGGCAGGAACACAGCACTGAGCAAACGGGTCTGACTTGCAGCACTGGGACTCATCTGTTCAGTCTGTGGGCAGCTGATTCACACCCAACCAACCCCCCACCACCCTCCCGTTGTTTCTCCTGCCCTCTGTGGTGGTGGCTGTGCCATGGAGATGTTTGCACAGGGAGCTGCTGCAGCAAAAAGGCGACCTAGGGAGGAAGAACCATGTTCTGCAGATGCTGCTTCTCCCTGGTGCAGCTTGGTGGGCATGATGTGCAAGGACATCCTCTGCCACAGCACTGGTGGCACCTCCAGGGGGTCTCCAGCAGCCTGGTTGCCCACATGTGTGGTGAGAAGGTTCTTAGTTACATTTGTGATTTGTAGGTCTCTTTTGCTGACCACTTGCCCCATTAAGAAGGATATTATCATCAGTGAGCAGCAGACCAACCACACTCTTCCCTCCAACTGTAAATCAAACACCCAGGGTCCAAGGTGGTCAACCACCAGTGGAATGACAAAGCCCACAGATTCCCCCACAAACTCACCCACAGACTCCCCCACAATGCCAAAGGCCAGGATGAACTGACCAAGGAGCCAGGCAATCAGTCCACCACCAGTCATGTGGCCAAAGAACAACACCACTGTTCCCACCTCTGCTCCTGGCTGTGCTGATGCCCCACTGCTGCTGGGGGACCCTTCCACTCCTGGAGAGCCTACACAACATATTCACTATGTAGGTAAACTTCCCACAACCACCACTGGGCAGAGCAGCTTTTATGCTGTTACCTTGGAGGCAGGACACCTGATGTTCATGCTGAAGGTGGGGGCACCTGGTGGGGATCTCCTCATCAGTTCCCACCCCAGGCTGGCCAGACCCTGGATGAACACCAGTCAGGAGGGGCTTTATTGCCTGGTTGTGCCCATCATCCCTATGCCAACCCTCACTCAGGGCTGGGGGTTTAAACCCCAGCACATCAAGGTCCCAGTAGTCCTGTCAAGTAAAGGATGTATTTTGGAAAGTTGGCTTTCAGTGGAATTGTGTGAGCTGGCCATGAAGAAAGAAAGAGCTGTAAGAGAAGTAAGAAGTCCTCAGACTTGAAGGCAGGCTTCTGAGGGGATATTTACAGGTTAACTCATTTAAGTCTGTACAGCACTTTTGTTCTTCTGACCCCTGAGCCATTATAAAGGCTCACTTTAACCACCTACCTTTTCTTTAGCAGCCACAAACAAACACCAAGGCAAAGGATGACTTATTTTTTTAAGATACTCTACCTTATCCTACCCAAGCACAATGCAATATATCTCAATCAAAACCACTTCTTCTTCTTTACTTTGGGATTTATTTCTTTCTCTGTGTGCTTGGATTTGCTCTGTTTCGTGAGCTGAGATGGAAACTTTATTGTGTGCAAATGCAGCTCCCCATAATTCACTTAATTTCCAATGGAAAATCACATCTGCAGCTGAGAATATTTTATGAAGAACCCTAGAATCACAGCATCACAGAATCCTTCAGCTTGGAAAAGGCCTTTAAGATCACTGAGTCCAACTACTAACGCAGCCCTGCCAGGTCCCCACTGCCCCGTGTCCCTCACACCACATCTCCATGGCTTGGAAACCCCTCCAGGGGTGGGGACTTCACCACTGCCCTGGGCAGCCTGGCACAGCCCTGGGCAACCCTTTAGAAGAAGAAATTGTTCCTTAGGTCCAACCTCAGCCTCCCCTGGTGCAACGTGAGAACATTTCCTCTTGTCTTACTGTTGGTTCCTTGGGAGAAGAGCCTGACCCCCACCACGCTCCAACCTCCTTTCCTTCCCCAGGGAAAACATAATTTGGTAGCAGAGAAGACCCTATAGCAGCATCTTTCTCTGTACCTGAGCTGGAATGTGTTTAAAAGGAGAAATGTTTAATTCAGATCCCCCCAGTTCCCATCGTGGTCGGTGGCAGGGCGGGAGGTCAGCTCTGGGGACAGGCAGTGGCTGTGCTGGCCCTGGGTATCCATCCATCCATCTGCCCATTTTGGGACCTGGCTGGTTTCCTTCCTGAGCTGGGGACAGACACTCCTCAGGAACCCATGAGCTCGCTGAGTGCCCTTCTCTGCCCCAGCAGTGCCTCTGATTAGAGCTGCTCGTGAGAAGAGAGGCTAACTGCTCCCTAATTTCCTGCTTAGTCCCGAGCCCCCTTCTAACAAGATGCTTTTTTTTGGACCACTTTCCAGCCTTCACAGGTAATTCTTGCCCTGGGGTTTTGCCATAAGAAGTCCACACAGAAAGTACACAGATTTTTCAGGCATAACTGAAACGTTTTGTCGGTGCCTTTGCTGGGTGGCAGGAGCAGCACACGAGTTTAACCGTTTAACAGGCATTTCAAATGCAAATTTCCCAATTCCCATTCCTCTGTTCTTTCTGTAAATTTGATGCAGATGTTTGTTCTGACAAATTTCATTTAATTCCCAGCAGATATTTTGCGTGGATTTCTTTTTTTTTAGTGCTATTTTAAAACTAAAAATCACCCACATGAACCAGACTGAACCCCCTTAATGCCATGGAGAAGAGCTGCCAGTGCCGTTCTCATGATTTATATCTGTTAATTTATTTCCAGAATATATTTAACGTGTTAATTTTCTTTGGAGATAAGTGATCTTGGGAGCAAAACACAGAAGTGGAGGAGGTGAAATAGTCACTTTTTGTTTGCCAGCTCCCCCTTCTCCCAGCGCGAGAGGAGCTGCCTGGATTTCGGCTGGAAGGTAGATGGCTCAAATGAGCTGGAAAACAGCTCAGGCTGATCCAGTGAGGCTTCACTGACACCAACGAGATCTCAGTGGGTACCAGGCTGGTATCACCCGTCCCTCCAGCCTCTCCCCTTCAGCTAGACTGCAACGGGTCAAGACAAATTAGAGGTCATGTCTGGCGGCAAGCTCAGCTCTGAATCAGCTCTGCTGGCACGAGGCTGCTTGAGGAGCTGCCACGGCAGCCCAGGGCTGCAGGGACCAGGGGTCACAGAACCCAGACACAAGGAGGTGATGTCTGGGTCAGCAACACTGCCCTGAGCTTCCCATCCTGCTGTCGGCAGGTAGCTGCTGTGCTAATCTTACCCCATCATTTTAATGCTTAATAGGCTGTGTGGGCTGTACTAAAAATAGACCAGAAGAGCTTCTCTGGAGCAGGCAGCCTGGTCGGAGGGAATTCAGATCTGGTGCAGAGAAGCTGCACTGGAATTTTGGAGAGAAGAAAATAGCAGGAGCTCCATGTTTCAAGTGCAACATGTTTCTCCATCCTCCACTTGGCAGCCCTGCTGGTTTTCTGGGCAGGCAGAGGAGAGTTAGGAAGGGGAAGGGCCAAAGGAGGGCTAGCAGCCAACCCATCATGGGGACAGGGGACAGGGAGCAGCAGAGGGTCATTTCATAGAACCACAGAACCACAGAACCCCAGACTGGTTTGGGTGAGAAGGGACTTTTAAAGGTCACCTAGTCCAACCCCCTGCAGGGAGCAGGGACATCTGCAGCTAGAGCAGGGTGCTCAGAGCCCCGGCCAACCTCACCTGGGATGGTTCCAGGGATGGGGCAGTGACCACCTCTCTGGGCAGCCTGGGCCAGGGGCTCACCACCCTCAGTCAAAGATTTCTTCCTTCTCTCTAGTCTAAATCTCCCTCTTTTAGTTTCAAACCATCACCCCTTGTCCTGTCCCAACAGGCCCTGCTAAAAATTCTGTCCCCATCCTTCTGACAGTCTTCTTGAAATACTGAAAGGCCCTAGTTAGGTCTCTCCTTATTTCCCACTGGTTACTTGTGTTGCAAAGACAATCTCTACCTAGTGCTGTTCTTCTCTGATCCAAATGGCTATCCATGAAGCTGGACCACACTGGGTGGGCAGGGAGCTCTGCTGGTCTGTGCCCACCTGCCTGCTCAGAGCAGGGGCAGCTCAGAGCTGGCTGGATATGCTTTGCAGAGTTAGTGTAATATTTAGTTAGTTATTCTTTTCTCTGCCTTTTTGTGTGATGCCCACACTGCCCAGGCTGGATCTGACAAACTGTGCACGTGTTTGCATTCAGGTGTTGTCCCTAGTGAGGGTTCTTCACCCGCTGTCTGAGATGCCAATCAACACACTGAGTTTGGATAGCTGGCTTTATTTCTATTCTGCAGAACTGGGTGCCAGGCATCCAACACCAGCCAGCAGCACCTGTCAGGGGGCATGTTGAGCTTTGTATATAAAAGATTAACAAAGAAAAAGCTGCTCAAAAGTAAACACTTGATTACCTGAGCTTACACAGCAGAAATTTGTTTGCACATGTCCTGACTCTCATCAAACTCACTATGCTAAGGTGGTCCTATACTTCCATATAAAACAAAGAGGAGGTTGAAGTTGGCCCAGAGGAACAATTTATTCCTCTTGAGGGTTGCCCAGGGCTGTGCCAGGCTGCCCAGGGCAGTGGTGAAGTCCCCACCCCTGGAGGGGTTTCCAAGCCATGGAGATGTGGTGTGAGGGACATGGGGCAGTGGGGACCTGGCACAACAGTGTCAAGTTGTGCTGAGGTGGTCCCTGGTTGCACTTTGTGTTGCTTTGCTCAGTTTTAGGGTGGCATTTGGAAGAGACTTCAACCTCTGATCCCCCCCAGACCTGACAGACTTGCTCCAAGCATGGTGTTGCTCCCTATCACTTAAAAACCCCTTGGTGCAGGTGCAACCTAGAGGTTTTGTTATTTCAGTTTCCCAGCCTTCAGGTTTGCATCTCGCAGTGCTCTCCAATCATTTACTGTTCTCCCAGAAATCAGTGCCTGAGAAGTCTAGCAGATGAAAGAAACGTGTCCTCAGTGTGGGTGAGGTCCATGGGGAAGGCAGCAAAGATGCAGGCAGGGGAAGGAGCTTTTGTTCAACACCAGGCATGGCTCATTTTCAATATGCTGTTAAGCCACTGGAACACAGCCTGCCAGAAAATATAAAAGGCTTTCAGATACCTGTTGATGGGCTAAGTTTTGGAAAAGTCTGACTATGAAAGACAGAGATGTAGCCAGAGTAAAAATTCTGAGGGAAAAGGAGCTACATTTCATCACTAGAAGCCTTACTTGTGCCCTGTCCCACACCATGGTCCAAATGAATCCCTCTCAATATCCCTGAGCATCTGGGGGATATCCTCAGAGAGGGTGGTGTCAGGGAGGGTCTGGGTACCCTGGTGGGGACCCAGGTCTGATGTGGGAAATCTTCTGCCACCTGCACAGGCAGCACACGCTGGGAAGCCTCCTGGCATGGGCATAAATACCTGCAATGGCCTGTTCTTACTGTTTAGCATATATATATATCACAGCCTATATACTTTGTGTCCAGAGAAGGTCACAAAAATAATACAAGGGCTGGAGAACCTCTGCTGTGAGCACAGGCTGAGAGAGGTTTTTAACACTGAGGGTGGTGAGCCCCTGGCCCAGGCTGCCCAGAGAGGTGGTCGCTGCCCCATCCCTGGAATCATCCCAGGGGAGGTTGGCCAGAGCTCTGAGCACCCTGCTCTAGCTGCAGATGTCCCTGCTCCCTGCAGGGGGTTGGACTGGATAGATCAATATGACAAAGGTATAGATCAAAAGGCAAAAGATCAATATATTCTAAATCTCCAGGCTTTAAACAGCCATTGCTGCTGGAGAGACTCGAGTGTCCTCTCTGACAAGGTCCTGCTGGTGTGGGCTGGGTCAGGCTGGAGACAAAGTGCTCCATGCCTTCCACATCACAACCCAGCTAACCTACCACGTGTACATAAATGCCAGCAAATGCTGCTCCACCAAAACTGAGTGAAGTGGGAGTCAAAACTCTCAAAAAAGTACACCCAGAGTCGTCTTGGGCTTCCAGGAAAGTCACGAGGCACCCATGGACAGAAGGGGCTGTGGGTGTGAAGCGGGGCGTTTGCTGAGCCCCACACCCAGCTGGGTGAACAGAGCTCTTCATCCCCTGCACTGCTCCTGTCATCTCATCTCTGCATGTCTCTAAGGAGGAATTCACCTCAGAAAGTCTAAATAGGAAAAATAATGTTCTAAATCACTGTGGGTAGCTTTGTACACAACCCACAGATGTGGTGGCGATTACTGCAAGGTTGCTCCTCCACACAGAACACTCATTCAAAGAGTTTGATTAATAATTCAGAACACATCTCTCAGCTACGTATCATTTTCTCAACCATTTCTTGGTGGAATATATTCCAGAACTTACAGATCGTTTTGTTGCCTTTTAAGTCTAATGTATTTGGAAATGATTGCGGGCTGGTTCTCTGCAGCCTGGTACACACACGGACCACAGGACTCCATGAAACTGGGGGAAACAAGAATGAATGCTCTACCCAAAACAGATTTGAGATTTCTTGTGAAGGAGGATTTTAAAGTGCCTTGCCTTAAACTAGGAAACTGGAAATGTAAACTTGGCGCAAATCTATGAAATTTTATGGATGAGAGCAGCATTGAGCCCTCCTGTGAACGGGCATCTCTCCTCACACGTTGCTGGGCTTCCATCACACTACACAATCTGGTGTTACTGTCTAGCCAAAGGCTTTTCCAGATATAAAATCTCATTGAAAAACTGTTACGACTGAGTTTATAATCTTTACCAGATGAACAATATTGAAGTAGTTTGTGGGTTGTTTTGTAAAATTTATTTAGATATCAGATAAGCATGTGTCAAAAATATTAGAGAGAAAAAATACCCTGGTTTATTTTGACAGAGCTGCCTCCTTTTAGAAGTCTTTTGAAAATTACTCTTAGAATAGTTACCAAACTTGGATTTTTTTAAATTCTAATTTCACTTCTTCCCTGCCCCTCCCAAAGGCAGGAAACACAGAATCGTGGAATCATAGCATGGCTTAGGCTGGAAGGGAACCTGGAGATTGTTGAATCCAACCTCCCTGCCACAGGCAGGGACACCTTTCTACTAGACCAGGTGCTCAGGGCCTTGAACACCTCCAGGGAGGGGCATCCACAACCTCTCTGGGCAATCTTGTCCAGAGTCTCACCATCCTTGTGACGAAGAACTTCTTAAAATCCAGTCTAAGCCTACTCTCCTTCATTTTAGAAGCATTTCCCCTGTCACTGCACACCCTTGTGACAAGTCCCTCTCCAGCCTTCCTGGAGGTTCCCTTCAGGAATTGGAGGCAATTCTAAGGTCCCCCTTGAGTCTTCTCTTCCCCAGGCTGAACAATCCTAGTGCCCTCAGCCTGTCCTCATAGCAGAGATGGAATATTCCATTTCTTTACTGTAGTCAGCAAATATACATAAGTTCTGCATCTAATATACATTAAACTTCAATGAGTTATAAAATGTATCCAGGAAAAGATTATATTTTTCATTTATTAAGCCTTTTCCAGGAATCACATAATTTTTTTGTTCAGTGAGCATCTTTGTGTACTTTCCTCACACAGATACAATCAATTGCAATAATGCAGAGATTCCACCAGCGAGGGAGTAAATTATCCTGCAGAGCTCTGAGGAGTCTGTCTTCTAAGGGGCAGAGATCTGCACATCCCTTTTCTCTGTGGCCCTTACTTGACATCACTTTTGGAGTGATGAAAACACTGTGTTCCCCATCAACGTGCATGACTGGAAACAGATTTAACTTCTCGACTGGTACAGTTGAACTCTCCTGCTCAGTAGGAACTTTCTGTCTCCCTTTGCCTGCACCGTTCCAGTCGTAATGATGACACAACCTCCAGGCAAGGCGATTCACTGCATGCTGGGAGAGATGTGGGTGGGAAGACCTGGGAAGCAGTCCTGATGTGAGGCTACTTTGCTTTCCCTCCTGCCTGGGAACACAAGACTGCAACACTGCAGAGCCCCAGTGCTGGACGAAGCTGCTCCTCAGGATGCTCCATCCCTCCTCAGCAGGCAGCTGACCGCGGCACCTCTGCCAGCTGGCAGAACCAGGCTGTGCCCCGTGGCCAGAAGGCTAGAGCCTGTCTGGGCAGGGCTGCACCTTCTGGAAGCGCAGCTGAGCTCTCAGTCATGTCATCTCATTCAACACTTATTAAATTAACATAATTTACATGTCAGACCCTTTTGTCAGCGGCAGCAAATGCACAGAGCAAAGGGGCTGCTGGGCTGTCAAGTGGGTGCCATGGGATGGCAGCAGCTGGTTCCTTTCTATGAACTCATCAGGGTTAAAACCAGAAGCACTGTCTGTACCCACTGTTCTGCTGGGAAGGCTGTTCATGAATCTGCAAGTTTCACTGTTTAGGAGCTTTCTTTTAATGACACCATCGCACTTTTCAAGAATATATTTATTCATGGCGAGTTTATCACCATTTGTTCTTATGCCAAATTTATTTTTAGAATAAGTGGCTTTCCATCCCTCCCTGATGCTTTCCTCTGGATGTGTTTGTAGAGAGCAATCAGGTCCTTTCTCAGCCCTCGCTTGTTTGGGCTGCAGAAGGCAGCCTCATTAGGCTGCTCTTGTGCAGGCTGCCTCCACTCCCCAGGGGCTGCCTCTGCTCAGCTTCCAGCCTGGATGTGTCTTTGTTCTGATCATTTGCTACAGCAGCTCACCATCACTGTGAGTACCTACTGCCCTTCTCTGCATGACCATTCCACCAGTTTTTCCACCTTCGTTTTTGTTCCTAGCTGCCTTACTCCTTTTCTTACCCATGCAGTATTTTGCTTCTTCCACTTTGCTTAATGTTCATGTTTTCCATCCTTGGTCCTTCCAGGCCTGTCCTCCCTTCCCAGTCCTGCACTTTCCAGCCCCTACTGTCCTGATGTCCTGCATTTACTGCCCAGTCTCCTTTCTTCATCCTCTTCTCAGACTCATCATCACCAGCACAGGTCTATCCTATTTGCATCTTCTATACACTTTGCTAGAGATCAATATACAGAGAAAGTAACTTCCACTTCTGCTCGAGGCTGATGTCTACTCTACCGCTTTTGTCAATATTTCCTCTCTACATTGACCTAAAGCCAGTAAATACTACAATTATTTTCAACAGCAAGGCCTGGGTACCAAAATATCCCCCAGGTAAATAGCGAATCCACGTGCTCTCGTGCAGAAGTTCCCCTGTCCCTGCAGGAACCCCCTTATTCTGGGCTGGAGCTCTCCCTCTTCTGCTCTCTGTAGTTTGTCCAATTCAGTCCCACTTCCGACCTGCAGGATCAATCCTGCTCCTGGATGCTCGGAGTCAGGCAGAAGCCTCCTGCAGATGGGTTTTCACTCGGTGGCCCACCCTGCACTTCACTTGCCACCTGCTGAAGCAGCAGGGGTGGTCAGTGGGGCCAGAGCTCCCACAGCTCCAGTGGCTGTGCTCGGCTCTGGCTGCCACTGCAGGGGGTGTTTTTTAACATAACACCACACTATTTTTAACAGAGTCTCTCTTTCACACTTCTTGCCATGTTATTATCCATGATTACTGCAAACTTGAGCTGTTTGGCTGCCTCTGAAATGAGAGGGAGCTACAGAGTCAGCTTCGAACCATCTGCTGTGGAAAACAAAACTTGAGATGTACGTTTGCTGAGCTGAGGGCTTCTGAGAGGAGCGATGCCAGCCTTGGAGGAGCACTCTGTGCCCTCTGTACCAGGCTTTGTACTGGGGTACAGTGACCCTGAGCATAACCAGTGGCAAGTTAAAAGTGCTCCGTATTTTCCCTCGGAGATCTTAACAGTTGCTTTTTTGACCTACAGTGACACTGACCACAAGGGTCTTCTTTCCCTTAAAGAAAAGGCACTGGAGACATCTTTGATCTCAAAAGGAAAGTCATAGTATTAATTTTTCCTGCCTGACATCTTTCAGTTATCTTCAGCCTTTACTGAACGGAACTGTCTCCCCCTCTCTTGGTGTTTCCTGTCATTCCAGCACCATGCTCAGGAGAAGCTTCTCGGTCGCCTGCAGGCACAAGCTCAGTTCATTGATCAGGATGAATGGATTTATTTAGGAGGTGAATGCATGGGAGAAAAAAAAAAATAGAGAAAGGATCACATTGCTCTGTTCCTAAAAATGCCAATAACTGAATGCAAGATCCAGGGACCCCATGGGGAGCCAGGAAAGAGGCACCCAAGCGGGGTGCAGCCCTGTAGTACCTGATCAGGGATGGGGACAGGAACAGGCTCCATCCCCACCCAGCCAGATGAGCCATCAGGGGAGGCTGGTGATGGAAACCTTCAAAGGGAACTGGCTTCTCTTTCTCAACACAGCAGTAGTTTTCAAATAATTGGGATTGTGATAAGCACAACATACAACCAGTTGCAATTATAAAAGGAAAAAAGGACCATATTTAAGTGACGTGTGTAGTTTAGTGTGAAATAAAACCACACATTCACAAGGAAACAACTACTAAATAATACCTGTGAACAGAACATAGGAACATTTTACCAACATCAGATGGCAAAAGGTTATTTTTAGTTGTAAATAGTTTTTTATTCCTTTAGTCACCATTCTGTATGCATAATTCAAACACCAGTACCAACAGATACCTTGTACAGTCTGTACTCCCAAACCCAACAGAGCAGGGTGGGTTTGTTATAAGGACCCACAAACACTGTCTCAGCCAGTTTGGCCAGCTCCAGCTGAGCTTTCAGAGGCCAGAGGGACTTCTACCCCATCCTGGTGTGAATCTCTGTACTGTCTGTGGTGAACAATTAGACATTCTTCTGCTGACTGCTCACCTGACTAGGAAGGATATTATCACTAGCAGTCAGAGCAGCAGCCAAACTCCTCCCTCTGTTCCCACATCCCCCACCAGAGGCCCAAAGTGCCAGACAGCCCGAGGAGGAAGGAGCCAAGGCACTCACCCACTGTGAAACACATGCAGAAGGGAGCAAGCTGGCCAAGGAACCACGCTGTGGGAGATTGAACCAGCCAGATGATGAGTCCAAGAATGTGGAAGCTTCCCAGAGAGAGAGACTCATGGTCTTGCCCCACAATCCTGGAAACTCCACTTGCTATGAAGAGTCAGAGAGTCCTTCCCACAGCCAGAACCCCCCCACACCACATGCACTATGCAGACAAGCCTCACAACCCCACCACAAGCAGAGTCAGCTCTTACAGAGGTGGATGCTTGCCCTGCCCCCAAGTTCATGCTGAAGGTGGGGGCACCTGGTGGGGATCTCCTCATCAGCTCCCACCCAAGACTGGCCAGACCCTGCGTGAACACCAATCAGGAGGGGCTTTCCTGCCTGGTTGTGCCCATCATCCATATGCCCAACCTTAACCAGGGCTGGGGATTTAACCCCAGCACTTCAGACATACAGGCTCATTTTCAGGGCTTTTGATTTTTTCTGCCAGTGGGAACCTGGTAGTGGTGGCACATTGCAGAGAATGACCTTGCCCATCTCATTGGGCATGTTTATGATTGGTATTTTGAAGGCTAATTATGTTTCATTGACTTATCAGGCTTTGACTTTCATCTTCAGCAGAGCTAGAGGAGACCCTCGTTCCCATAAACCCTTGGTTCCCTTGGAGTGATTGAGAGGCAGTGTTGGTGGAGCTGGGATTGCAGGGTGCCTCTGTAGGGAGCCTGAGGTTTCATACACCCATCCCACACTGAGTGGAGCTCTGAAGGTCAGGGTGTGCACAGGCATTTTTGTCTGGACAGGGTGTGCACATGGTCCCATGTATCTTCCCAGGTTACAGAACTTCTTGGTAACTGCAGAAACCCCAGAATGAGCAACATGGGAAACTGAGGCAAGGCTGCGAGGCATCAGGGAACTAGCCTGGCAATGTGGACACATGGTGGGTGATCTCTGCCTCTGGGGACAGCAATAGATGTGGCTGACATTAGACTTTTTCCTTTCAGGCTGACTTCAGTAACTCCTGTGTATTGATAAGGCTGCTGCTACCCTGAGGCTGCACTTCAAGGACAACCTGATGAATCACTTCATTCAGTGTCACGTGACCTGACATGAACCAACGAAGCATTTTGTGCATTTTATTTTCTGCATCCTGTTCTAAAAACATTGTTTGTTAGCTGTAAACAGGACTTACCTGGAGTTAACAGGACTTCGTAGGTGTGATGAGGTGAAAGCCGCCTTAACATCCAGGCCTAGAGGGTCATGATCAGCAGGATGAAGTCCAGCTAATGATGTACCCCAGTGGTGGACACTGGGGCAAATATTGCTTAACATCTTTGCTAATGACCTGGAGGATGGGGCAGATGCACCCTCAGCACCCCTGCAGTCAGTACAAAACTGGGAAGAGTGGCTGATACAGGAGATGGGTGTGCTGCCATCCAGAGAGACCACAACAGGCTGGAGGAAGAGATTGAGAGGAACCTCATGTAGCTCAACAAGGGGAGCTGCAAAGTCCTGCATTTGGACTGGAACAACCCAGAGGCTGTGGCTGCCCAGCTGGAAAGCAGCTCTGCACAGAAGGACTTGGAGGAGCTGCTGGACAAGAAATTGTGCAGGAGCAAGCAACGTGCCCTCCTGGTAAAGACAGCACCACCCTCCTGGCACCAGAGAGAGCATGGCCAACAGGCCAAGGGAGGGATCCTGCCCCTCTGCTCAGCACTGCAGGGACACAGCTGGGGTGCTGAACTCAGTTCTGGGCTCCCCAGTACAGGCCAGATAGGGCTTACAGGGCCACAGAGATGATCTAAGTGCACTGGAGCATCTCTCACATGGAGGGAGGCTGACAGAGCTGTGACTGTTCATCCTGGAGAAGAAAAGGCTCAGGGGGATCTTATAAATAGTAATGGGCAGCAGTAAAGGAGATGGAGCCAGTCTGTAGTGGTGCTACTTCCAGGACAAGAGACAATGGGCATCAATTAAAACAGATTAAATTTGAAGACAAGAAAATACTTTAATGTTAGGGTGGTCAAACACCAGAGCAGGCAGCCAAGAATGTCGTGGAGTTTCCATCCATGGAGCTGTTCAAAACCTGACTTCAGCTAGTCCTCAGCAATCTGCTCTAGGTGACAACTGGAGTAGGATGTTGACCGAGATGACTTCCAGAGCTGCCTCCAGCCTCAGCTCTTCTGTGATTCCAGGTATGGAGCCTCAGCTTTGTGTTATTCTGGTGACTCAGTTATTGACCAAAATCTTTGAAGCCAATGGGAGTCCTTGTTTCAAAGGCCCATGATGAGGCCCCATTCCTTAACTTTTCATGATTCAAGAAGAATTCTGACAGCTGTCATTAGTCACAGACTAATGTTCTTTAAGTGCACTCTAAAAGAAATTATAAATGCAATGGTCAGGGGAATCCAATAGTGGAAATAAAATCAACTTCAAAGCAAGCCCGTGAGTAGAGTCACTGCCTCAGCCTGCTCCCTGGGAAGAATGTGATTTTTTTTCCTGCCTTACTGCTCTATATAGGTTGAGAGAGATCCAGTCTGTCATCTTGCATTTACTCACAGACATCCAACATACATCTGGTTTTACTCCCTAGTGTCTGTATTTGTGAGCAGGAAGAGTCTCTTATCTCTGACTGCACCTATGTCATTGCTAAAAAAAAAAAAATCAACCAGCACATCAAAATCATTTGAATTTGTCTGTCTGCCATTTAATTCTCACGCTGACCTGGGGAAGCCCGGTGCAGAAGGGTGCCCTGGGGGCAGGGCAGGCGATGCCAGAGTGGCACTGTGCCACAGAGCACTGCTGCCAGGCATTGCACAGGGCCCACCTCATGCAGTGCTGGGCATGGGGGCCGGACACCCAGTGCCCACCAAAGCTGCTCTGTCACCTCTTCAGCTGGACAGGGGAGAGAAAACACAACAAAAGGCTTGTGGGCCAAGACAAGGATGGGGAAGCATCACTCAGCAGTTGCTGTCACGGGCAAACCAGACTAACTTGGAGAAATAGTTACATTTGTAACCAGTCAGATAGGGGTAAGATAATGAGAAAATAGAACTGAATCTTAAACCACCTTCCCCCTCACCCCTCTCTTCTTCCTGGGCCCAACTTCACACCTTATTTCTCCACCTCCTCCCTCCCAGCACCATGGAGGGAGAGGGAATGGGGGTTGAGGTGTGTCCATCACATGTTGTCCCTGACTCTTCCCTCACTCCAGCGTGGGGTCCCTCCTCCAGGAGATGGTCCTTCGTGAACTCCCATAAGTCCTCTCATGGGACTGTGGTTTTTCATGAACTGCCTCAGCATGGGTCCTCTCCATGGGGTGTAGTCTTCAGGAACAGACTGCTCCAGTGTGTCCCCCTGTGTCACAAGTCCTGACAACCAACTTACTCCAGTGTGGGCTCCTCTCCACAGGTCCACAGCTCCTGCCAGGTGACAGCTCCAGCACAGGCTTCCCAGGGGGTCAAAGCCTCCTTCAGACACCCACCTGCTCTGGTGTGGAGTTGTTGGGCTGCAGGTGGGCATCTGCTCCACCATGGTCCTCCGTGGGCCGCAGGGAGACAATCTGCCTCACCTTGGTGTTCACCACAGACCGTGGGGAAGGTTTGCTCTGGAGCTGGAGTACCTCCTTACCCTCAGTCCTCACTGACCTTTGTGTCTGCAAAGTTGTTTCTCTCACATATTCTCACTCTTCTCTCCGGTTGAAGTTGTGCAGGTTTCCTTTCCCTCCTTAAATAAGTTTTCATAGAGGTTCTACCACCATCACTGATGGGATTGGCCTTGGTCATCTTGGAGCTGGCTGGCACTGGCTCTGTCTGACACAGGAGAAGCTTCTGGCAGTGTCTCACAGAAGGTGCTCAGGTAACCCCCCCGGTACACAAACCTTGCCACAAACTTCATACAGTGAGTGATCTCTTCATCTGTTGTTCCTGCATGCCATTAATGTTTGAAATTCACCCCACAGCCAGCAGAGTTCAGCATGCTGAGGCTAAAAATGGAATAGAAGATGCTTTTGGTAATGCGAATTGTGAAGAGGACACCCTCGTCCCTAGCCAGAAAGTTTGTCTTCTTTCATCACTTTGGACATTAAATAAGGGCATGGGTAATTACTCACTTTCATAGCTGACTGGATTCAATATTTCAGAAGCTAATATAAAATAGCCTTTGTTCCACTGACTCCAAGGTTGTCGATTCTCTTTTTGACTGTCAATACCTCACAGAGCATGGAAACAATGTTAGAAAGATTGAACATCAGCTAATTTTTCTATTTATTTTCTACACTAAAAAAGTCTGAAATAATCTCTTTCCTGGATGGGTAGAAAAAAACAGACTTTTTGTTTGGTTGGATTGAATTTACCTGCACTGGAAACTCTGGTCACTCTGGGCTTTGGGAGGTGAGTCACATGGGCTGGAGTTCACCCTGTGAGACAGGAGTTGTGAAGACTTGGGGTTCCATCATGTGTCTGCAGGAATGAGCTGTGCCTGCTCCAGCATGACCAGCTCCCCCAGGGAAGGGTTCCCAGTGCCACAGACAATGAATTGTGCATTTCACTCACCACAACTGCACAATCATCAGCATAGTCTCAGCAGATCAGCAGGGAAGTGTTCAGTGCCACTGGCACAGCAATGGAGCCCTTACTGGAATGAGCTCTGTGGGCACAGACCACTGCGTGGCACACTGCAGACACCCAGTCTGGGACTTCGGTCTGACATGAGAGGAACCTGGCCATGACACTAGACTTAATGAGCTTCCTTGATGAAGGGTGCCAAGACAGCCTTCGTGGCCTCAGTTATTCAGGAGCCTTAGGTATTGAAGGCAAATAAAGTAATCCTTCAAACTTCAAAGTTTCTACATGTGTATTATTCTTCTGCTGACCACTCACCCAACACAGAGTGACACTGTCACCAGCAGCCAAACTCCTCCCTCTGCTCCCACATCCCACCCCAGAGACCCAAAGCCCCAGACAGCCAGAGGAGGAACAAGTCCCAGCACTCACCCACTGCAGGGGAGGTGAAGGAGGGAGCAGCCAGGCGAGGAGCCACATCATGGGAGATGGGAGCAGCCAGGCCAGGAGCCCAGGGATAGAGCAGGGACTCAGAGACAGCTTCATGTGCTGGCCCTGCTGCCCTGAGAACTCCACTTGCCAGGGAGTCCCTTTCAATAACCAGAACCCTCACACAGCACATACATTGCGTAGACAAACAATCCCCCTGCCAGCAGAGCCAGCTCTTATAGAGGTGGCTTCTTGCCCCACCTCCCAGTTCAGGCTGAAGGTGAGGGCACCTGGTGGGGATCTCCTCATCAGCTCCCACCCCAGGCTGGCCAGACCCTGGGTGAACACCAATCAGGAGGGGCTTTCTTGCCTGGTTGTGCCCATCATCCCTATGCTAACCCTCACTCAGGGCTGGGGGTTTAACCCCAGCATTTCAGTTACCCGTTGCTACTTCTGTTCTCATGGAGAAGACCTGTTGCCAGGTGAAGCAGCAGAACAGTTTATTCAGTCACACACATTTCCAACGTTTTCAGCTGTTTTCTGCCTGGCAGTCCCTAAACATTTAATTCACCTCTCTTCTCCAGTAAGTCTCACCTTCTTGGAATTTTTCCTTTAAAAATAAGTGAAATTTAGCTGCAGAATATATGACTGCTACCCCTTTTTATTCTTTTACTTTGTTGCATTCAACAAGAGCAACAAGAAAGTTGCTGTGTGCTATTTACAAACAGGCATGAGATAGTTTACCTGGGATTCCAAACGCAGGTCTCTAAAGAAACGAATGAAAATGTTTATGTTTGGTCTGTCACTCTGAAATCAATATTGCCCTATGCAAAAAAAAATGCTGTTTGAATTAGCCCGCACTTTGGCCTGAGGATGAAACTTTTCCTTTGTCCTGCTTCCCTGTTTCCAGACCTTCACGGCTCATCCTGCAGAGAGCTCGGGGCACCCCTGTGCTGGGCCCTGGCACCCGGGGTGTTCCCAACCTCCCTGCTCCAGCCAGGGGCAGGGCAGACCCCCGAGCTTCGTCTCCACCTTGGCACCTCCTCCATGGCCCGGAGGACACTGCCCAGTGCCTGCTGCCTGCAGGGCTCCAGCCTGGAGCTGCACTCCTTGTCCCATCGGGACAGCTCCAAGGAAAATCTACTTTTTCCCCCCTTGTTTGTAGGTTATTTTGGGATAAACTTGATGGCAGTAGAAATTTAGACACGCCATAACCCTGACCTGCCTGAGCTTCTCCATCGATACCTGTATTGTCACCATTTTTGATCTGCACCCCTGAAAAGTTTTTGGGTCTTTCTTCCCTTTCTATGGTATTTATAAGAGAAAGTGGATTCCATGGTGCAGCAGCACAACACTTCTTTTTTGATTTCCCAAACACCTAAAAGAAAAAATTCAATTCATAGTTGAATATGTAGAGAATTACAAATTAAAAAAAAAAAAAAAAGTGTAAAATAGTGGGATTTGGGAAAAAAAAAAAAAAAAAAAAAAAAAACAAAAAAAAACATTTTGGCAAGCTGAATGAAGGAGAAAGTGTCCCGTTGAGGTATCTGGGGTGCAGCCAGGAACACCAGCTGGGTGGCACCTCCTGGGCACTGAGGTCTAACCCAGGTCAGTTGGATGATGGAGGATGGTCCCTGTCACCAGCTCTGACCAACTCCTGTCCTGCCCCTGGCTCCCTGCACCACGATTCAGCCTGTGTGTGTACCCGGGCGTGCTGCAGCTCTAGGATGGTTTTTTGCAGGCATCTCCTCACAAGTGCCAGAATTTCTTGCTCTTTGAACAGCTCAAGCTGCTGCCTGCTGCAAAACCTCCTAGGTAGATTCATTGTTTTTCCTCTCCTCTGAACTTTTCAGGGGATGGATTTTGATGGAACTGTTTGCTGGGGAGAGTTTGTGAGGAGCCCAGTCTCAGCTGCTGGGGAGATGGCCCAGGCAGCAGCATCTCCAGCGCTGCCAGGCTGGGGGGGGGTCTCAGCAGCCCA
>NW_008631490.1:193211-195924 GCF_000691845.1 Merops nubicus
ACCCGGCCCCCTGGGCAGCCGGGTGCTCAGGCGGCCAGACAGCCAAGGGGGTCGTGCACAAACATTTTCCACCTGACAAGAGCTGTTGCTGGGGATTAAGGAGAAAAGAAAAATCACTTCCCTTTGTTTTGCCAGGGAATTCAAATGCTCTAAGATTTAGTGTAACACAGGATCTGCTTAAGTGGTAATTGTTCTTTGTTTCAGACTCCATCAATTTCCAACTGGAAGGCTATGGCTGTCACTGGGAACGCTTGTACATTTATTTACAGGCTGCAGGAAACTGAAGAAGCACACGGGCTGCATTTTTAATACAAATTGCTTCAAGGTACAATTTGCTCAAATTGCTGTAACGTGCATTATGAATTTAATTTTAGTGTATTTCTGCTATATAATAACCTGCTTTGAAAGGATAAATGCAAATTAAATTTAAATAACCTATAATTTTTATGTGATGTGATGTTTCATAAATATTTACTACGGGTCTCTTATTATTGAATCAACTAGTCCTTAAACTGTGTGGAGAGTAATAAAGGCAAGGTCATCTCTTAGTGCACGTGTTAAACTTGTAATGGGCAGAATCTGTTTGTTCTTCAGCTCATCTCTCTGAGAAGAGATAATCAGGGTGGCATCGGAGGGCCTACAGTCATCTGTACATTTATCTCTCTGCTTCTCTCTGAGAATCTTTCTATGATTCCAGGAGACAGGGAATTGCTTTTTGCACCATTGTGCTTACTGGGAAGGGAGGCACAGGCATTTCAGATCATTTCAGACTGGTCGTCGTCAGTCACCACCAGAATATATGTGAGGAGCCATGTCCAGGTTCCTGTGCGTGGGGCCAGGCCTGGACAACCCTAGCAGAGAAGAAATTGCTCCTCAGGTCCCACCTCAACCTCCCCTGGGGCAACTCGAGGCTGTTTCCTCTTGTCCTGTCACTTGTTCCTTGGGGGAATAGCCCGACCCCCCCTGGCTCCAGCCTCTGTCAGGGAGATTCTCTCTTCTAAGAGAGATTTTATAAAAAAAAAAAAAAATTAAAAAAGTAGCTTTAGCTTTATCCTTTAAAGAGTTCTAGCACTGTTTGTACTGCAGAGCTGCTCAGCCACCCCGGGTTACCTTGTCAGGGACAGTTCCCTGCTTCCACTGTGGATATGCTAATTCCCACTCTTCACCCATCTGAATATGAAAGCTCTTGAAAGAATCTTAAGGGAAGGTCAGCGTTGGTGTAGTGCCTTTTAAATGAATGAAACAACCCTGACTGGGCGAATATCTGATCTGTGATTGAACACAATGGAAGAACAAAATGATAAACTACTTTCTACAAAGAGAGCAGCAGCTCCTTCCCCAACAACTGATTCTGCAGACAGGGGCTACCCTTGTTCTCTGCAGAGGGAGGGCACAGCTCCTCTCCCAGCATTTCTAGCAACACAACCATGCACCAGTTAAATAAGATTTATCTTACAGATGATGTTTGCAAAAAAAGGGCACAATTTTTTTCCTTGTGCTCTATTTCCACTGCAAATTGGGGGTGGAATCAGAGCTGCCTAAAGAACGAGTATCGAAGTCCACTGACTGGACCAAAAGCATGAACAAAAAGCCCTGTGAACTCCCCCCAAATTCCATTCACTACTTTGTCAGCCAGAAATCCTCTGTTTTGCCCACTGAGAAACTGAATCATCTCTGCTGAAAGCACCAGAAGGTCAGAAGCCAAACAAAAAGAGATAGTTTCCAAATCCATGGGTCCACCCAGGAGAGCGCCGCTGGTCCCACCTGCTGCAGGGACCATGGCAGAGCCCAGCTCCTCACCACCCCCTGGAGCAGCAGCCTGCCTGCTGGGCACCCAGCGCCCAGGCCTTGTGCTGGCAGTGTGCTACAGCTGGGATGAGTACTTCATTAGCACTAATTGCAGCAGAAACAACTGGGGGACAAGCGGGTCTGTGGTGCTGGCCGAGCAGAATGCAAACAAACACCTTTCCCATCCCTCCAGCTCCTGGGGCAGAAGGTGTCCAAGAGGGTCTGGGTGTGAAAAACCCTTTCTTGCCAACAAAACTGGACAGTGAAGAGAAAGGGCAGATGAGGACAGGTCGGGGGCTCTGTCTGAGCCGTCTGGTGAAGAGCATCCAGCTGCAGGAGTTTGCTGCCTGGGCTTTCTCATTTGGGATAAAACGTTTTATTTACAGGGGTTATTTTAAAGAGGCCACCTGCAGAAATGTGAAGTTCATTCAATCAAATTATTACAGCAGGTGTTAAGTGCTGCCTCAAACACTTTAAGAGTGTTTCTGTAGAGAAAAAAAATTGAGAAAAATATCAAAGGCCATATGGGTCTGTTCTGTGGTGTGTCTTCAAAAACTGCACAGCTATGCCAGAGTAATTAATGATGTAACTTTTCAGGGTTTTGGTTAAAAGTGCCACGTTTTTCCTCACCTGGAGTTGGAGGCTTAGCTTTTTGGCCCTAAAGATCTTTTCTGCAGAAAGCTGAGAAGGATTAAAAGCAGGAATATGAGTCTGAATGGATGTTGGGTTGGTGGTCTGGGGTTGAGGGCACGGTGTAGCCACGCACAGACAGTGCTCTACCACCAGCCCCAAAACTTCAGTCTTCTGAGAGAGGACTAAAAGCAATAATGGAATTAGTATAAAATGTCAGCTTGGGGGACAGTCAGGGTTTAAGGAATGTAGTTTAATTCCTGGCTCAGACGTCATGTTGTATCTTGTGTAGGGA
>NW_008631490.1:195955-220685 GCF_000691845.1 Merops nubicus
TCCCTGAGAAACAGCAGCATGCAGCCAGCCCTGGCAGCACCACTCTGCCCGTGCGTGCAGGAAGGGAAGGGGAGCTGTCCATACCCAGCTCACCTCAGCCCAGGAAACATTTCCCTCATCATTTCTCTGTGACAATGTTTGGTTACCTCCTGGTTGATGCTCAGGAGTGGTCTGGGTTTGTTTTTTTTGCAGCTAGTTTCTTTAACACATTTAAAATACTTTGCTATCTATAGTCTCCATCCAAGTCTGTCCTTAGCTTTGACCCTTCCAGGCTGCTCAGACCTCATTAAACCAGCTCTCTTTCCTGTGCAAAGCAAATCTGTTTGGTTTTCAGACTCTGCTAGTGTCAGAGCAGCGTGGCCTCCAGCATCACATTGCACAGCACCACTCAGATTTGTGTGGCAAGCCCTGTACTTTGGGGTTACAGCCCAAATTAAACTCAGCC
Organism: Merops nubicus; assembly: GCF_000691845.1. Classification (NCBI taxonomy): domain Eukaryota; kingdom Metazoa; phylum Chordata; class Aves; order Coraciiformes; family Meropidae; genus Merops; species Merops nubicus. Next base: position 196,401 of record NW_008631490.1, read on the forward strand.
CTGCGTGAAGCACACCAAATCTTTGGTATTATACTCACTGGATTGACAGTGGCTGGTATGGGGCAACCAAGGGGCCTCCAGAATTTGAACTTTCATGAGCCATATTGCTGCTTACAGGACTTTGGAATTATTTCAAGAAAAGCTTGCTGAATAAGCCCTCAGTGGCTCATGCCAGAGAATAATGATTTCTTTAATCCATCCTTGAGCTGCTATGGTGTGAGGGTCTCACCATGCCACTAGTCCCAGCCACGCATTCCCCAGCTCTTACCAGGAGCTGGCCCTGGCATGGGGCTCTCCTTGGACGAGCTGAGCAGCTGGCATGGCCCCTGGAGACTTTGTGGCCTCTGAGGTCAGTTCTCTGCCCCATCAGGTGCCTGGCCACTGAGACTGAGCCCAGCTCTGAGGCAACCACCAGCACTTGGCGGTGGGAAATGGTGCTGCTGGGAGGTGCCCCATGAACAAGGGGTTGGTCCATGGCTTCGGATGCTGGTCACTGGCCCAAGTATGGGCACAGCTTGAAGGTTCAGCTCCTTCCTTGCAGCTCTCCATCCCTGCTACCACAGACAGGTGGTTTTGCTGGGAAAGCGTCATAAGCTCAGGTTTAAATTAAATGACCTGCAAATGGCACAGAGTCATGTGTAATAATGTAATGGATATACACAGGATACAATAGATCTTCCTTAGAAATGGGTCATGGTCCAGCACAACCTTAAAGATCGTTATGTCAACACACCACAGAATTCTGAGGCTGTTGCCCAGGTTTAAATTAGATTTGCACCTGCACAGGACAGCCTATTGTCCACAAAGCACACAGTAACATGTGACTTTTCCTACTGTTTTTCCTTTTCTTCCTAATATTACTTGATGTCCCATTTTTTGGTGCATTATTAGAATTCCCACTTCTGTAGATTCATTTCTCTGGGGACATTCTCTTCCTGCCCAGCTCACCACTCCTTTTTACTCCAGTGCCTTCAGCCCTGTGGCAGAGCTGGCAGAGCTGTGCTGGGTCCTTCCATGTCTGCTGGAACGGTGTTCTCCTGCCTGTCCCTGCTGCATGTTTATTAGGATTCTGCAGTGCTCTTCCAGAAAAGCTGTTCTCACTTTTGGCCTCTCCTTTCACAGAGGAAAAAAATATCTTTTTTTATAACTGTCACCCGTGTTGTTGGGATGAGCTTTAAATTGGCAGATGAGGAGAGAAAATTGCCAACTGCTGCAAAGGTAGGAAGAGCAAGGCAGAAAACTCTGGAGGATTACTGGGATTCTGGTAAATCTCTAGATGTGCAGCCAGGACCTCAGTCCCTTCACAAGGAGAACCAGAAGGCAGGGGAAAAAAATCTTCATTTTCTTTGATGTTCACCTGAGAAGTCACAGGAGAAGTTTGGAGGTTCTGGGGTGATTTGCTGGAGCAGGCTTTGGCTTCAGTATAGACAAGGAAGATAAAACTAATCAAATAAAAATAAAAACCAAACCCAAGTAGTATCACTTGGTCATGAAAAATCTGTTTAGTCATCATGCAATGAGTGCCAGAGAATTTTCCCTGCTGCTTGCTGTGTGCTGTCTATAAGCATGTCTTCCAGAGAGCAGTCCCAGCCTCGATACAGAGACTTTGGGTACCAGAGACTCTACTGGACCCTGAGTAAAACCTGCCCAGTGCTCAAACCCCTGCTCAGTGGGAGCCCTTCACCTCACCCCCAGCCCTGCTGCATCCACCCTACAGCTTATAAATCGTGCCCAACCCTCCAGAAAACTTTTCCCCTTGAAAGGCAGTTTTTCCAAGCCCACAATCTGCGTGGCAGCCCTTCCCTGAAGTTCTTGTTTACTGACATTTTTCACAGTTTAATATCAGAATCAACCTTATTAATACTGCTGATAATAATAAAACTCCCCTCTTCTTCTCTGTTTATTATTCTAAAGAGAGGGGAGGCCATATGGCTGAGGGGGGAAGTAAATGATGTCCAAGCAAGCTGTGATTCCCAGGCTCTCTATCTTGTTTTAGGTGGCTGACTTGCCCTTGTCCTTTTGCCAGAAATAATTTTGCTTTCCTCCATGTCATTAATAAAAACGCTGAAGAAAATTGTTCCAACATAAAGTTTTTACAGTGAAGAAAAAGCTCATGTTGCACACTGACTTTGTATTTAAAATGCTTGACAGGTGGGTATTTTAAAATACAGTTAGCATATGATGCAATGATTTGAATATAATAAATAAAATTTAAGATAATTTGATAAAATCTGTGATAAAGTATAGTAACATCACTAATAAGAGTATAAAAGTTATAAATTCACAAATACTTCACCTATTTTATTAGCAAAAGCTAAAAGAACAATAACAACCCAGTTACACAGCACAGCTACTAATCGAAATAATAATAGAAAATATTGTTAATATGAACAATCGATTATTAGTAGTATTAACACCTACAAGGAACACCCTCAGATCCCCTTCACTTGCACATGACCCCAGGGCTGTGCTCTGGCCCAGTGGGGACAGGAAAGGGATGAACCTTCTCTCCTTCAGACACCACCAGGTGATTGAACCAGGCTTGAGAAGCTGGTTCTGAACCTGATGTGACTGAGCCCAGGCAGAGCTCCGAGCTGGGGGCTGGGAACTGCACTGGAAAGGTTCTCTCATTGATAAACCTGGTCCAGAAATTCCTCTGCAAATCTGGAATTCATAGAATTCTTTTGGTTGGAAGAGACCTTTCTGATCATTGAGTCCAACCACCCCCCCGCACTGCCAGGTCCCCACTGCCCCGTGTCCCTCACCCCACATCTCCATGGCTTGGAAACCCCTCCAGGGGTGGGGACTCCACCACTGCCCTGGGCAGCCTGGCACAGCCCTGGGCAACCCTTTAGAAGAAGAAATTTTTCCTCAGGTCCAACCTCCCCTGGTGCAATTTGAGGCTGTTTCCTCTTCTCCCATCACTTGTTCCCTGGGAGAAGAGATCAGCCCCCACCTGGCTCCAACCTCCTTCCAGGGAGCTGTCAAGATCCAGGTCTCCCCTGAGCCTCTTTCTCTCCAGGCTCAGCACCCCCAGGTCCCTCAGCTGCTCCAGAGGTCTGTGAGATGGCCATGGAGGAAACTGCTGCACTAGGGCTGAACAGAGAGTGGCTTGAAGTGTGTGGGGTGACCAGGCATGGTCATTCTGGGTGCAAAGGGACTCTGGGTACCTCTCACAGCAAGGCAGCTCCTCACTCTTGTCCTGGCACAGTGCCACAGCCACTCCCCACCAGGACAGGGAGTGGTGGGGAGAGTTGTCATCACCTTCAGCCCGGGCCTGGGCAGGGAGAGGATCCTGGGCAGGTTTGGAAGCCTGGGCTGGCATCTCTGCCTCCCAGCCCCCCGGTGCCCCGAGAGCTGGGTGCCTCCTGGGCAGGAGTGCTGCTCATTAGGTGCTGGGTGACATTTGGTGGAGTTTGTTTTTCAGATTTTTTTTTTTGAGCTACTGCAGTCAAAAATAAATAAATACTGAAGGGCAATTTTAGCAGCGTGATTCTAATTTGTTTAATCAGATTATGATGTTTTCTTCTCTGCTGCCTTCTAATTTGGATATGTGAAATGAAATTAATATTGAATTCTCATATTTATTCATACTTAATGAGACTCCTGGAATGGCTTGCCAGAACTTGGTTTTCTTTTAAATGTGGCTAAGCATTACTTCCTGAAAGCTGTCTTTTGTAAGGACTTTTAACCATCTGAAGTTTAGGAAAATGACCCAGATCATCACCTTCACTCCTAGTTATTTCAGAATCACAACATAAACAGTTAATACAGAGAGGTACTAAGATTTAACAGGGTTCAAGAGCTATATAAGGAGCAGAATTAAAACCAAAGAAAAGACAGAAATTGCTGTGACATATCAGATTGCTGTGACACATGCTCATTGTGTCATATTCCTGACATTGACCCTTCTCTCAGGAGTTACCAAGCCGCTGTGGCACCAGGAGCTGGATCTGTGCAGCACGTGATCCTTGTCCCCACCAGCCCCTTTGGCAACCTGGCACAGGTCTGGAGTGCTGAGAGAGAACATTTAAATTCTTTAAAGATGTAATTATCTGGAAGATATTTTTTTGTGTTGGACACAAGAGCTTTCTATTTTCTGTCTCCAGATTGAAACCCAAGTACCTGGCAAGGCAAAGCTACCCAGGCAGTGGAAATTCTCATTCCTGGATGTTGGACAAACCAGACAGAAAGGGAAAGTCATTAAAGCAGTTTGCACACTGCAAAATTAAAGTGTACCTGCTGGTAACAACTGTGTTTGAATTTGGCCAACTGCTTCAGACTAAGTGATAACCAAATTACACCTGCTTCAGGCTGTTGCAGATTCTGCTAGCAGGGGGTGGCTGTTATGGATTAGCTTACCTCCCATCCCATCCTCTGTGCATCATTAGAGGGGCTGAGTTCTCCAGTCCTGGTTTCATCTCTCTGCAATGCAGCCTTGAGATCAGGAGAGAAAGATGCTGGGTTTCCTCAGATGATTCACTCTGCTGTCACGTTTTCTTGTCTCTTGTTCTTGCCTGTTTAACACTGGCAATATTCAGCCATAAAGAGCAGGGTTATAGCTGCCATCAAACAGATCCCTCCCGCTGGGAAAAAGAAATCCAGAACTTCAAGGGCTGAGCTCTGCCCTCCTAGGCACGTCCTTGGCTCAATGCTTTCATTGTGAATGGTCACATGGAGGCAGTGCCCAGGCTGGTGCACCCAGCTCCATGTAGAGCACTGCACATCCATCAGCCCAGGCACCGCAGCCCTGGCACCCAGAGCCCTGCAGCCCAGGGTGCTGGTGAGGGGCAGCTCCACACATCCCAGCACGGGCTGCTGGTGCACACAGGAGGAAGGTTGGGAGGAAGGCTTGTTGGTTGACTCTGGGTGTATTGTACCACCCTCCAGACACACTGTGGTAATTATTTTGGGTGTTCAACAGACTTTTTCTTTATAAAATCACTGAGCAGTAGTTTACCTGGTTATTTCTTTGTGAATCCAGCCTTGCCTATATGATAAGATTTCCCACTCAATCAACACATGCCTCTAACTTGTAATTATCTTTAGAAATGTTTTCATAATGTACAACCCTTAACCTTTTTTTGTGTGTTGATTTATTGCCTCTGAGTTAAACCCTGAAGTTCAATTTCCTGGTATAGTTATTAACATCTCCTGCTAGAGAAAATAATTTAGCTAAAATTTCAGGGGAAAATGAATCAAAACATGATGATATTTACATGTGGCCTTTTAATAATTTCAGACATAGAGAAGTTTTTGATTTAAAATCCCAACAATTTTATTTCAATTGTTCTTGGTATTAACCTCAGACATAATTAGGAATATCCACGTAATTAACCAACTGGCAGCTCATTCCATGAGCAGTAAATACCTAAGAGAGAAAAAAATACCAAGTGCTGTTTCAGATGCCATTTATTTTTTTACAACACTTTAGTAAACAAGGAATCTGGATCAACATCTTTGGGTTTGTGTTTGGAGTCATGAGGAGCAGCAGGGTAGCAGGACACTGAAGTGCCACTTGCTCACAGCAGTGTGTGGGATGCCAGCCCATGTCCTAAACCCCAGCTGGAGACTCTCCACTTCTCCTCAGGTTGTTCCTCTGCTTGAAGAAGGATTTATAACACCTTGAATCCCAACAGTGAATTTTGGTTCTGGAGGCTGACATTTCCACAGCTAAAACATGCAACACGACAGAGGTGTTGGGTGGGTAAAGGCACCAAAGAGTCCTGATCATCTCCCTTGTGACCTCCACCCCTGCCACTGTGCCCAGGAGAAGGGCATTTTCCTGATCTTTTCCAAAAGACCCTTCTTGCAAGCAGCTAACAGTGCTTTCAATGATATTGACATCTGGTTTATTTTTTCCCCATTCAGTTGCCTTCTCAACGTGGTGTTCTCTGCCCATCAGCGCTGCTCCTCAGAGACGTTCTCTGGTCAGGACCTATCTACCCATTTATCCACCTCCTGGCTCTGCTGTGCACTTAGAGCCTGAGCGCTGTTCTGAGTGCAGTCAATGCAAACTGACCCAAAAGGGCTTCATAAAAAGCAAAACATGCTCAGCCCATCCAAATCTCCATCAGCTCTCATCATCGCTGTTAAAACGGAGACGGCGTAGGGCCCAGTACCTATCAAAGCAGATTTGGATGGATGACCCTCATCTTATCATATACAAATCTAATAAAAAAAATGTTATTATGCTTTAATGCCTATCTGTCATGATAATGAAGTTTTATATACCGTTTCCAAGAACATTTTCACTTTTAGAGAGATTATAGGAACGAGCAGAGTGGCTGAATGACTGGTGCCCAATGAAAGCTGCCAAGCAGCAAAGTCTCCAGTGAGGACATCCACATGCTGGGAGACACAGCTCCTGCAGAGCCATTTTGCTAGGGGGCTGTTGGTTTGTTTGTTTTCTGCTAGGCAGTGGAGCCTGCTGAAGGCTTTTCCCAGTTCCAGCCTCCTCCTCCACTTCCTCCCTCTCATTTTAAACTAGCACATGAGGTTTGTTTGCACAGCACCTGCCCGAGCACACCATCCCCTGGACAACCTCCAGATGGTACTGTGATGCAAGTGTGTGGTCATAACCCCTAATGGTTACAAAACTATTCCACGATTTACCCTAAGACACAATTTACTCCTCTTCTTCCTCCTAGTAATCTGCTGACACACCGATCCATAAAACTTATGAGAAATATTTATAAAGGTGACAGGCTTGACATGGAGAATTAAATCACAATACAAGAATGTGCCAATTTAGTAGCTTATGAAGTTCCAGTAAAAAAAAAAAAACAAAACTGGAAAAACAGATGAAGAACTGTCACAGCTGAGAAAAACAAGCATATGAGAAAGAATTAGAGCTACAGATTTCCTATATATGACAAAGGGAGAAAGAGGATAAATTTGTGTCAGGTGACAGGTAGGCAAGTGGTGAGTGGTAAGCACCACGTTCTAATGTCTCGTACACCAGCAATCCTTCCTGCAACAGCTGCTGTTTAGGGAGGGAGAAGTGCTTCTGTTGTAGCAGAGAAAATAAATGAGGAAGCAGCAAAAACAAAGCACCAGAGGCACATCTCTCTTTTTTTTTTTTTTTTTTTTGGTGTAAGATAATGTAAGAATTTGTTCACTGGGAAAAGACAGGCACAGCAAAGAGCCTGTCTCACGTTTGTGATGGTCTGTGCTCTCCCAGCATCTTTAACTGCACAGACCTTCTGCTGTGGTGAACAAGACTCACTGGTATTGCCTTAGAACACTACATACGAAGAACATAGAAAAGGATTCTTTTGCAAAGAGTTTTTACCAGAACAGACAGGAGCATGACAGACTTCAGCCCAGCAGTGTCGTACACCCTGATGGCAGCAGAAGATTCACGGTGGCCTTCAGCATATCTTGTCCCAGCTCTCCACTTCTTCTGTAGCTGAGACACTCTCTCAGGTTTCTAAGATTTTAAACTTTTTTTTTTCCCTTTAGAGTTGTGTGTAGAGCAGACCAGAGAGTCCAAAGCATGTTATAACTCACGGGAGAATAAAGAGTAAGGACTGATAATATATTGAGAGTCGTTTCCACTGAGAGGTTTCCCACCGGTTGCCCCCACTGTGAGGCATCAGGGAGCAAACATCTCTCTGGTTTAACACACTGTTTGCTTGTGATGATGCAGATAAAAGGTCTCCAAGTACTTCAAAGGTGGGAAAATGCTTATCACCACATCAAGAGGTGGGTAAGGTGGCAGTGTTCCCACAATGCTCCACACTTTCCTTTTTAAGAAGAAAATCTAGTTAAGTGGATGCACTGTGTCAGGGTTCACAGCCCCTCCCATGCTGCCCAGCACCAACCTCCCACCCCACCTCCTGAGACACTTCTGTATCTGAAGCACAAAGTTATTGCTGGTGGTGAGAACCTGACTGAGCATCATGTGAATAGGATGCTCCAAGCAGGCAGCAGGGACAGCAGGTGCTGCTCCAGAGGTTTTCCACAGATGGTGAAGTGTGGGGCAAACTCCTGCTGGTTGCTGCACCTTTTCCTTCAAGTCAGGGCAGGAGATCAGTGTTCAGGGCCATGTTTGTAGGGCCCAGATGTTTGTCTTACATGAGACAATTTCTTATCCGGTATCTGGCAGCCCAAAAGATGGGGAAGAGCTCTGAAGCTCATTTAGAAGTCTATCATTACTTTTAGGAACATAGAATCATGGAATCTGGTTGAAAGAGACCTTTAAAGTCCAACCATTAAAAAATCAAGTCCAACCATTAAAAAGTAACATAATAAAATGATTGAAAATGAGAAAATTAAGGAACCTACGTGGCCTGCTATATTTTACTGGATTGCAACCTATGAAAAAGAATGTCTCTCACTCCAAACCCCACCACCAGCTGTGGGAGAAAGGTGGGGAAGGCACAAGGATCGACTTGTGTAAACAGCTCTCCACATGGCAACGGGAAAGGTGATGGGGAATAAAGCAAACCTCCAGCAACAGACCAAAAGTGAAACCTTGTCAGGCACTAAGGAGTTTGGAAATGTCAGGTTGGTAGTTCTTCATTGACCCCTCTCCTTTATACTGTGCCTGTGCATCTGATGCAAATTTCATTTATGTCAGACTTCTAATCAACTTCAATATTAACAATTCCTTAGTCACTCACTGTTTTCCCCATATTGCTCCATTTCAGGGTCAGAAATATGCCTCTGATTCCAGGACTCCAAAATGCTAATTCATGCTCTGAAATTCTGCAACACTGGAACTATTAAAATGTGCAGGGCAAGGAGTCAAGCGGGGGCAAAGAGGAGCCAGGAGAATTGCAGGGCAGGAGAACAGTTTGTCAATATTTAATGAACTGAAGAGGTGTTGTTAACAGTAAACACGAGGTGACCTTAACAACAGCATCTGCTGTTCCAGCGCCTGTGTGAGTCCTACCAACACACGGTGCCTTCTGCAGATTTCCTCACCCTTTCTCCCCCAGTTTGCCAGAGTGCTGCAGGTGCCAAATGCCACCACAGCTTTTCCTGCATGGAGTGGAAACCTGGGGCCAGACAGAAGAATATGTGCAAGGACTAAGGAGATGCAGGGTGGCAAATCCATGCTAGGAAAGAGCTGGGCTGATTTTAAACCCTTTCTCACCCAGATCTTTCCCAGCAGCACCATCTCAGGCTGCAGCTGCACCATGTCAGTGTTGACCTCAAGCTTAGACAGGCAAACCTGCGGTGCTTGAGGCCCTGACAACTCCTCGTTCAGGTCCATAAAGCAAGAAGATTGCAATCCTCATATTCTCTTTGCTCATTTTCTGCTCTTCAATCTTGTTTTGTCTCATAGATACGAGTAGTATAGGGCCTGTTCCTTGTTTACACAGAATCCCAGCACGGTAGGGGTTGGAAGGGACCTCTGGACATCATCTCATCCAAACCCCCTGCTCCAGCAGGGCCACCTGGAGCAGTTTGCCCAGGACCATGCCCAGATGGCTTTTGAATATCTCCAAGGATGGAGACCCCATAAGGTCCTTGGGCAATCTGTGCCAGTGCTCCATTACCCTCACAACAAAATGACGTTTCCTGGTGCTCAGACAGCCCCTCCTGTGGTGCAGTGTGTGCCCATGGCCTCTGCTCCTGTCACTGGGCACAAAGTGACCAAAGCCGACTCGAAAAGCTGGAAGAAACACGAGTGCTGAGTATTTTGCTCAGTTATGGTCAGGGGATGAGAGCTGTATCTGTCAGAGTGCTCATAATGAAAAAATTCAGACTCAGAGTCCTCTGGTTTTGGTCCAGAATTTAGAATCTTTTCAGGACTACAGAGAGTTTGTACCTGGCACCAGGCAACATCTACCAGCTGTTTGCTAGGGTGCGGTTCCTTTGACCCAAGGTAAGTGCCCACCTCACACCCAAATTTCCACAGAAATACAGGGAACAAGCTACAGGTAATCAATTCCCACTCGTATTACACTTAGAATCATAGAAGCACTATTGTTGGAAAGGATCTCCTGATCAAGTCCAACCTTCCTCCCAATATCTCCCTGACCACTAGACCACAGCCTCAAGTGCTGCATCTACTCGTTTTTTGAGCCCCTCCAGGGATGGTGACTCCAGCACCTCCCTGGGCAGCCCCTTCCAGTGCCTCACCACTCTCTCACGGAAGAAATTCTTCCCAATATCCCATCGATACTTGTCCCTTTCTAAATATCAAGGACATTCCCCTGTGCTGTTTTCAGAGGGCTTCTGGAGCAATGCCAGCAGGAAACAATGAGAAACTGTGCAGTCCTAAAAGCAGCCCAGTGAGAGGAGGTATTAGCTCCCTGTTACAAAAAGCAACAGCCATCCCACCTCAGAGAGGTGCCCCACAGGGAGGCACTCTGGGAGCCTTGGGAAGGGTGAGCCAGCTGCTGCTGGGAAGGCACAGGACAGACCATGGCTGCAGCACTGGGCTGGGTGAGGGCAGCAGGAGGCTGATGAGCAGATTTCTCCCTGATTCTCTTTTTGCCCATTCTGGTGGTTCCTCAGGCTGGATATTGCCCCAGTGCACCAGTTCTGCTTGTGCCATGTCACAGACACCGTGTTACACGTGGGCAGAGCTGCAGCCTGGACTTCAGATGTGTCTTGTTTGCTTTCCACATCAGCTCCTTGGAGAACTACAGATGAAATAGTGAGACTGTTAACAGAAGCATACGTTTTCAAAGAAAAAAAAAACTTCTGGATCAGTCTGCTTCATGTGCTGATAGTGCTAAGTTAATAGTTGGACTTGACAACCTTGAAGGTCTCTTTCAACCACAGCGATTCTGTGATTCTGTGGTTTTAGGTACAATCATTGTAAGATGCTGCAGTTCAGGCACATTATCGAGTCAGATTTGTTGCTGGCCTCTGCTGCTCACAACGCCCAGTGCTCTACAGCCCCTGGCCTACTCTGATGTACTCCAGGCTTGGGTTCGCTGGCTTTAAAGCCTCCTAAGGACCTGTTAAATAAGGGCCAGAGTGGAGACCTGCACATAAAACAAAGAACCCCAGCCCTGAGAGGAGGGTTCAGTATCAATGCCCAGTGTTGGGTGGGACAAAGGAAAGATTGCTGTTTGCTGAGCATGCTGACGTGCAGCAGAGCTTCTGTCTCTTCTGCTCTTCTCTCCAGACATGAAATGCATCACAGGTTTCACAGCATTTTACACTGGTGGTTGCTTGGCATTTTTTTTAAACATTTTAATCCAATTTCTAGACAATTAGAATTGGAAATTTTGTAAATGCTATTGGTTTACTTTATAGTCTAGTCACTGTCATACAACACATTCGAGAGAAAAAGCCCTTGTTGATGTCTCCTCTACCTATCCATCTGTTAAGAGACTGATAAACTTGATATGTAGACACATATCAGATGTAAAAATCTTATGATTCACAAATTAATGCAGGAATGTTAACAAAGAACATCATGTTTTATCCACGCATTTATTGGTTTAGGGTGCTGCAAGTTACCAGATTTTTGTGATAAAAATCTTTCCAGTCAAAACAAGTGGCTAAAAGTAAATGAAGTTTAAAGCATTATTACATTTTTCTATTCATCTTGCATGATGAGTGTTCCAGGAAGAAAATAGAACGATCAGTTTTTACAATTTCAGGGAAAATGGTGTATTGTGTGAGAATACAGTAATTTGAATGGGAGTTAAATTGACTGTTTACTCCAGCTTTGTGTTCCCACTGAATTGTGAATCCTCTGCTCCCTTCCAGGGTGAATGGAACTTCTCCCAGCCACGTTTAAAATTACACATGCATTCTATTTTACAAGTAATCCATACTGAAATTGTATTTCAGAAAAAAAATGAGAACATGAGATACAATTTAGCATTGATGCATAATGAAATAAAACTCCACCACATCTTTGATGGATCCTGATTCACTGAGTGTAGATTTAGGAATTATATTGCATTTTGGCCTCAAAGCTACTTGGAAACTGATTAAACCCAGAAAGGCTTTGCCCAGTAAGCAAGAAGAAACATGGACTTCTGCATTAACATTATTCCTATTTGACTGCTATAATACAGTTGTGATTCACATGTTGAACTCTGAGCAACTATCAGTGAGCGTATGTCTAAAAATTCATTTAATCTGAGTCTATTTTAAAAGTTTCTAGGAAACGGACTCCAGGGAACAGATTTTGCATCAGCAAGGAGATGTATTGCACAACCTAATACATCTTCCTACTTCTAATTCCTCTGGTTCTTTTGTATGAAGAAACTTGTTGAAGTGGCAGTCATTAAAAAAGGAATTGGACCTGGATATGGATTAGAAACTCATTAATGTCTTGAAGGACTTGGGAAGCCGTGCATGAAGTCGGGTTCACTTCCTTCAGAGGGGCTCACACGATGCTGTGGTTAAAGCCTGTGACCAAACCAATGCTGCCAGCACAGGGACTGTGGGCAAAGGGGAGGATGCTCAATTGGCCTCAGTTTGTGAGGAGCACTGGGGGATGGTGATTAACTGCCAGGTAACGAGCTATAAGCAAAATGCAACAGCTCAAAAGGTTAGAGGGTAAAATCATTACAGTAAAATCATGAGCACTTTGGGACTTCAGACAAGAAAACTGTAAGTGTTCAAGGCTGCTTCTCGTTATTCTTTCTAAGATAACAACCATGTCCTTGTAACTCCTGCTCCCCACACCAAGGAAAGGAGAAAGGTACCTTAGAGGTTTGGGAGCTCCAGGAGGAACACCTGGCCAAGGAAGCTCTTGGTCACAGGGAGTAAGCTGTAAGTGAAAGCTCACTGTAGGCACAGACTCCTGGGAGTAGGGGTCTTGAACAGATGGACCTTCTGTCTCACCCACAGTGAATGCTCTGATTTGCATCTCCACTGCACTTTCACAACAGTTTCTTTCTCTGGCTTCCAGAATGGAAATATTGGAACATCTCAGTGGCTTCAGCTCATGCAGATCACAGCTCTCCATGCCCAGCTGCACATGTGAGCTGGGTGCCACAGCCATGGCCACAGAGGCCATTTTGGACAGGAAAGACCTGACCCCATCTCCCAAGGTCTCATGAGGTCTCTAGCCCAGTGACTTTTTCTTCTTTCCATGTGAGATGGAATAGATTTAGTGTAATCGAGACAGGCTCATGAAGCAGCATCTCCTGACCCCCATGTCAGGGCAGTTCCCTGGGACTGGATGTTTTCATTCCAAGTCAAGCAATGAGGAGATAGGACACATGGAAACAAGGCTTCTGGGGGTGATACACTAGGTTTTCAGAGATGCCTTAGCCCTTCTAAATCTGAAATTACGCTCATATTAAAGGGAAAATTAAACACATTTTAAACATTAGAACAAAACTTTGCGTTTGAATTCAGACAATATTGCCAAATATTCTGAACCCTTAATTCTGAGGTCAAAACATACTTTTTATGTAATTTATAAAGGTTGCCTATAGGTTGGTGACCAAAGTGGAAGATCATTGCTAGCAACCTATTGCTAATGCCCAGCTGCTCTGTGCTGCCCTCCTGGCAGTGAGAGGACACGGAGGCTACTTGGCTTGTCCCTCTGCTGGAGTTAAGCACCACCAGCCTGCTTAACAGGATCCTACAACCACACCAAGCAGACCCCAAATCCTTTATTCATGAGGAGCTGTGACTGGATTTGGCCTGCGGGCTGAATGAGGACAGCAGCTGGTGGGTAGATAATGACATGTACAGTCATGATTTATGAGCACAGATCTGGTAAAATAAGCAGAAGAACACTTCTCTAACATGACCACAAATAATAACACCTTTTACAGCACACAGCGAGGCACAGCTTCAGTCCCAGCGACTGAAAATGTTCCCAGCAGCTAATAAATGAGAAGCAGCAGCATCACTCTTGATGTCAAAATCACTGTAAAGCTATACTGGAGGTTACCGGTGCCTTCCTCCCCCTCCTCTGTGCCCACCTGCCTTGGAGGAGGAGCAGAAGTCCTGGTGGCACGTGAGAGGTGCTGGCTGTGCCCCTGGGTGCACGTGTGGGTGCTCTCGGGCAGGGCAGTGTGGCGAGGAGCCCTGTGGGGCGGGCAGGACATTGTGTGTCCTGTGCCACCTGTGCCAGGGCTGCACCCAGAACCTTCGCAGCTGAAGACTGAACACCACTGCAGAGAGACAGGTTAAAAAGGGAGGAAAGAATTACAGTGGAGCTCCACAGCTGTGGCTGAGCTCTAAGCTGCTAGCTAAGTCAGTATTTTCAGCAGTACATGGGGAGGTGAGCGTGGGGCTGTGATGGCACCTGCACAACACAGACACATTGACAGCCCTGCCACCCAGAGAGGGGCTCAGACACACAGAGAAGCTGTCACAGGGATGGGGAGACAGTGGCACAGAGCTGTGGGGCCAGGGCAGTGCCACAGCCCATCAGGCCAAGCAGGTACAATTAGTGCTGCACTAATGAGGGGGGCCTGGCCTGCCACCTCCCTGGCTGGCAAGAGGAGCTGGGGGGCTAGCAAGTGCAATGGGGGGCAAGGGACCCCCACATCTTCTTCCGCAGGAGAAGGATGGCTGCAGCCTATGCCAAGGCACTCGGGAGGGCTGGTGGCACCCATGGGGCCATTGCCACCCTTGGCAGCCCTACCTCAGCATGTGAGCATCACCCTGCCCTGCTGAGCTGGGCCACCAACATCACAAAACTCTTGAGCAGGGTCACATTGCCTTTTTTCCCCCCAAAGTTGAGGTGCTGTGGAAGCTCACTTCAACCACCTTTTTTTTTTTTTTCCTCTGAACAGTTGCTGCTTGATAGTACTTTTTTTTTTCCTTTATCCTGCATCTGATGTTTGCACAGACTTCTGTACTTGTAAAATTGTCATTTCTGGCATTACATGTTGGATTGAAAATTTTATTTAAGTTTAAATACATCTCACATGCACATGGACATTTATTATCAGGCTAGAAGGAAAACATTTTCTTGGAAGTTTATTCCAGTTTGAACTTCACGTTTGTGTTCCATAGCTTTCTAGCATTGCATTGCCAGAAAACATAAATATGAGAAATGAAAAATATTCTTACTGTGCCATATAAGCTTCTGGATTTATTGTCCTCCATTTACTCCTTTGCTCTGAGGGTCTGTTAAGGTGGCAGCAATCTTGTCCTGAAGACAACATGTAATTTCTTTTATCTGTATTCTGCTGCCTTCCTTTAAATGGGCTCACAAGATTGACACATGGGAAAGAAACCAAACAAAACCAAATCAAACCAGAAAAACAACCCAGAAACTGGTTAATCTCAAAATATTTTTTTTTCCCAGGCTTAATCCTCCCCCTGAGGCACCAGTTACCCCCAGAAGAACACCGTGGTGCTCTGCTGCTCTGTGCCCTGGGCACAGGAACTGGAGGTCCCTCTGGTGTCCCTGCAGCCAAGACAGCCCTTTGCCCCATGGCACATGTAGCTGGAGGGCTGGGGTGGGCACACAGGGGATTTGGTCTTGCACCTCTGCAAACACCCGAAAGGACAGTCTGGACACAGCCTTTGAGCTTCATCCAGCAAATCTCTTCAGCTCCTTCACCATGTGGGTATCAGCAGCCTCTCTGTGCTCCACCCTGTTTGCCTTCTCAGCAGTTTCTGAGCTTCCTCCACTCTCTGCCTCTGCAGCTGATTCCTGGGTGAGTAGTGGACTCCCGCACAAGTGATCAATACCAGAATGATGCCAGTGTGGATTTTGGAACTTATGATTCTGTCCTACCTACCTCTCTCCTACCCAACAAGCAGCTTGGAATGATCCACTTGACCACTGATGAGCTTCAATCATAACAAATTGTAGCTGATTAATGACATTTTAGATTTGATGTAGCACAATACATCAAAGCTTTATGCAGATAAATTAAAGATCCTGCAGTATGGTTTATTATAGGCTAGGAACATGTCCAACTGCAGTTTATGCCCAGCAGCTTAACACGTGGACCAGGAAAACAGGAGCTCATCACTCTCCTGGCAGTGGCTGTGACACTTGCTAATTAATTCTGAAGCATGTGGAAGCCCAGGTACAGCTCAGGAGATACCCTGGGCTGGGGATAGAGCTCTGTCAGCACAGCCACTGCTGCAAGCAAAATGGACATTTGCCATCAGCCTCAGCTTCACGTTGAGGATTGTCTCCTGTGAAAACATTTTAAGAGAACCCTTTCAACAACAAGATGGATTTGAAAGGGAAACCAAGAAGGTTTCTGGAGAGCCAGGAGGGGAAGGATCTGTGCAGCCTGAGTGGCACATCAGAAGCAGACTGCATTTTTTTTTCCCTGCAGACCTCATTTTTTCCTCTTTATATAAAAAATTCAGTGTAAATTCAAATGTAAATTCACCATTAGGGAACCCACCTCTGGGAAGCTACCAAGCTTTGATTAGTCCCTGTTTACAACAGTAGAGAGACGCGATCCAGTAGGAAGAGGGAGCAGATGCTCTACCTCTGCTGGGACATGTGGCTGCAGGGAGGATGTCAGGAGGTCTTTGAGGGCAGAGGAGCAGCCAAGACATTGTGGGTCAGCATGGACTTGTCTGCTGGCACAGTCCACAGGACCAGACAAACCATCCCCAGCACTCAGAGAAGCAAGACTGAAATGGGCAAAGATGGGAAACTGGGAACTCAGACACCAGCCTTCCATGGGAGCAGTGGTGAGGGGAGCAGGAGAGGAGGCAGAGCACTGCTGGTGGGACAGTTTTCCAGGAATCTGCACCAACACCAGCATTGCTTCTGGCGTGGAGCTGAGCTGCAGGTCTGCTGTCCACAGAACCCAGAAAAGCTGCTTCCAAGAGCAGCTCCCCATGGGACCCAAGCCTATTAAAAAGTCCATTTCCACAAGAACACATCTCCATGTACGTCCTTCAAGAGAACACACCATTCCTACCAGTCACTTTTCAGTGGTGCCCAGTGATAGGACAGGGGGCAACAGGCACCAACTGGAACCCAAGAGGTTCCATTTGAGCAGGAGGTGAAACTTCTCTGCTGTGAGGTTGGCCGAGCCTGAAGCAGCTGCCCAGAGAGGCTGTGGAGTCTCCTGCTCTGGAGAGATCCCAAACCCACCTGGCTGTGACCCTGGGCACTCTGCTGTGGGTGACCTGCTGGAGCAGGGGGTTGGATGAGATGATCTCCAGAGGTCCCTTCCAGCCCCCACCATGGTGGGATTCTGGGATAAACTGGGATACTCTTCAGCTGGAAAATTGTCTGGAGGTAAGAAGCCACTCCCAGGGTGCCAGAGGCAGCTGTCTGCAGGGTGATATTGGTGGGGATCCAGCCTGTGATCTCACACATCCCTTTCAGCACCAGGTATAGGGTCCTGCTAATTTCAGTACCCATATAATGGGATTGATGTAGCAGCAGGCACAAAACTTCCTCATCTTCTTCCCATAAGCTACTGCTCCCTGCTGCTTGTGCTCTGAGCCCAGTCAGCTGCATCTTTGGAGTCAATAGGAGCAGGTGAGCAGAGGGAACATTCCCACCACGCTGACAGGGAGCTTCTCCTCAGCACTGTTGCTGCCAGCCCACAGCCAGCCAGGGCCATGTCCATCCCACAGAGCCCCAGCTCCTGCCCAGCCCATCCTTCCCATCACCTGCCCCATCACTTCTGCAGTGCTCCTCAGATCCACAGCCAGCCTCTGATTTATTCTCTCTTCATTTAATAACAAATGATTATGTGTCTTCTGCCTGTGATTTATAATGACGAATCACATTCTCCCTGAAAATTCTCACACGGTGTGTGCAGCCTCCACACTGATAAATCTGAGATGCTGTTCTGCTATTGGCAGCTCCAGGTTGTAAGTCCATGGCCCCCAGAAAGCCCAGGCAGAGAGCAGGGAAGTGCTGTGGGCTGTGCTAACCAGGAGCCTGGAGGTACCCAGGTGGATCCACACCAGCGACGTGCTGACTGAGCCCTACTGCTGTGGGAGAGTTTGCCTTCAGAAACCTTTTGTATGCTTTTATTGAGCTAATTGGCTAAACGTAAGCACTTTATTTTTATCCCATTATGATTTTAAATGCTATAAGCATTGGAAGGAGTTTGCATCACTTTTATGTATTATTTTCCTTCAGCCATTGATAGTGGTTACTCCCCTTTTAAGGGGAGCACTTAAGGTTATTTGTTGCATCTCCTTTTGAGCAGCACCCTCAAGGCCATTTAAGCATTCACCATTCAAAACCAGCACTTTCAGGGTATGTGGAAATAATATATAATAAAAGCCAAAAGAATTCAAGGAACCAAGATTAAAAAGATGTGTTTAAAAGCTGGTTATTTGTATCAATGAGTAGCCAGGAGTTTCCAGGTAGTTTTTAAAAGTAGCTCCCTACATAGAACAGATTAAAGCATCTCTATCACAAGGGCCAAAGGTGTGGGGAAAGGGTTTATGCCTGAGGCTGTAAGGAGCAGTACAGGGGCTGGGAAGTGAACAGTGAAAGACACTCTCACCCATGCCCCAAATGTGGATCTCTGGAAGTTGAGGATAATGCAGAAAGATTCTCTTTTATAACCCATAATGCTGAAAGGATTTTTCTCAGTACCTTACTAATCAAAAAATATTGCTCACTTTGGTTATAGCGCTCACTTTTGAAAGAGCTGCTCAGCTCAGGAGAATCAGTGGGGCAAGCCCAGGCCTCGGGGAGCACATGGGTGAGGAAGGGAGCTCCAGGCCAGGTCCACGGGCTTTGGGCTTGGCTTATTCCTTCCCCCAGTACTATACTCCTGGCTCGGCTTGCTCCTTCCTTTGTTACACCATCTACTACAAGTGAGCACATTGCCCCGTTTGTTCCCCTGCTTTAACCATCTCCTGTTCTTCCTGTGCACGCTGGAGTTGGAGCAGAGCTCATGCATGGCTCCTGCTGATGGGCTCAACCTTCCTGCTGGGCCATGACTGGCAAAGCAGCACCCTGCTCTGGGTGACCCTCCTGGAGCAGGGGGGTTGGATGAGATGATGTCCAAAGGTCCCTTCCAACCCCCACCAGATTCCAATTCCACCATTCCCAGCTCGTGGGAGGGAGGGGATTCCCTTGCACCAGCACCTGGGGCTTGGTGAGCAGAGCACCCATGAGGAACCTGAAGCAGCACAAACACCCTCCTGTGAGGTTCTGGAGAGCTACCTTTTGACAGAGCTGATAGAATGGCTGAAGTAAGATCAAGCATAAACTGAGAGCATGTCTAGTTTTTCTCAGGGGCCCAGGTGAAAAGAGAAAGGGGTGCAGATGGAAAGGGTAATGCACATCCCTCATAGATTTACACACAAATCACTAGCCAGCTTCCTCATCCTCAATTCCTGCATCCAGCCTAAGGCTGGCAGTGGATTAATTACATCAGACCTGAACATTTTCTTATCCAAAAGGGCCACTCTCCAAGGATGGAGAAGTCCACTCTGTGCACACACCCATGTACACCAGGTACCCACAGGTGCTTGTGAGAGAGAGCAAGGGGGAGGACAGTGGAGTGGTCTTCTGCTGACCACTCGCCCAACACAGAGTGACACTGTCACCAACAGTCCAACCAGCAGCCAAACTCCTCCCTCTGCTCCCACATCCCACCCCAGAGACCCAAAGCCCCAGACAGCCAGAGGAGGAACAAGTCCCATCACTCACCCACTGCAGGGGAGGTGAAGGAGAGAGCAGCCAGGCGAGGAGCCACATCATGGGAGATGGGAGCAGCCAGGCCAGGAGCCCAGGGATAGAGCAGGGACTCAGAGACAGCTTCACGTGCTGGCCCTGCTATCCTGAGAACTCCACTTGCCAGGAATTCAGGGAGCCCTTCCCACAGCCAGAACCCAACACAGCACATACACTGGATAAACAACCCCCTGCCAGCAGAGTCAGCTCTTATAGAGGTGGCTTCTTGCCCCACCTCCAAGGTAATGTGAGGTGGGGGCACCTGGTGGGGATCTCCTCATCAGCTCCCACCCCAGGCTGGCCAGACCCTGGGTGAACACCAATCAGGAGGGGCTTTCTTGCCTGGTTGTGCCCACCATCCCTGTGCCAGCCCTCACTCAGGGCTGGGGGTTGAACCCCAGCACTTCAGGTGGGAGTTAGGGAAAGGGGCCAGCACCTTCCTTCACAGCTGGTCAGGGTGCAGAGGGGTGGCAGGAGCCAGGAGATGAGCTCTGACCCTCCTGTGCTGGGTGCTGGTCCCAGCACGTGCACAGTGGATATCTCCAAGCATTCTGGGGTGACAGAGGGAATCATTTGTGTAATAAGCTGAGGCAGGGCTCAGCACAAGTGCTGGAGAGTGTTTTCCACGTGAAGGTTCAGCTGTGTACAAGGCCAGTGGCTCAGGGCCAGATGTGCAGGGCTGCACACGTGGCAGGAACAGCGATGTGGAAACTCTCAGTTGAGCATCCCCTGATGTGCGTTTTCTCCAACTGCCTCAAAATGAGGCTAGTCCAGATGTGAGCTAGCCCTGATTTTGGCACAGGGGCCAAAGGGTTTGGTTACACCAAAGCAGCCTTTATTCCCAGTACCCTTGGGCTGTACGTACCTGGCTGCAGCTTGTGCTTGCATGGACCTACTACTGGTGGTTTCTAACCTGCTTGGTCTCCTTATAGCAGTGTGATAGCTCTTCCAGCAAACACAGCTGAGCCCTCTGCAGCTCTGGAAGTCTGGCACTGCTGGGCCAGAAGCCCCCACAGCAAACCCAGCCCCCACCCGGACAGGGCAGCGTGGGCACCGGTGAGCATCCCTGGGGTGCCCGAGGCACGTGCTGCTCCCATGGCTGCAGTGCTGGGATGCTGAGTCTGGGGGTGCTCCCCGTCCCTGTGCTCCCCTCAGGCACAGCCCTGGCTGCTGGCTGCCCCGCGGGGGCAGGGGCAGAGCCGTGACCCCAGTCTGCCCCTCTCCAGGGGCAGGGGCACTAACACATCCCTGCGATGCATAACGCAGCAGCTTCAGCCCAGACGAGAAATAAAGGAGCAGTTGTTAGAAATTGGAGTTGCTTTTTTCTCTCCTGGCTTGAAGCTTTAGGAGGCTGTCTTAGAAGTGTGTTTAATCCACCCAGCACAGTCTCCAGAGGATCAAGGCTTCGCCTTTAATTCTGCACTGATGCTGCCTGAGCCTATAAAGCGCCCAGACTCCTGATGCAGCCCAGAGACAGGAGCTTTGATACTTGAAAAGTGTTTGCAGCACGACCCAGGGATGAAATGATTAATCAGTGCCACACACCCACGGCAGAACCAGCGTGCCATGTACCAGGATGGATGAAAGGAGGCTGCAGCCAGGTGGGGGTCGGACTCTTCTCCTAAGGAAGAAGTGATAGGACAGGAGGGAACGGCCTCAGGTTGCACCAGGGGAGGTTTAGGTTGGACATTAGGAACAATTTCTTCCCCTGGAGGGCTGTCCAGGGCTGTGCCAGGCTGCCCAGGGCAGTGGTGGAGTCCCCACCCCTGGAGGGGTTTCCAAGCCATGGAGATGTGGTGTGAGGGACACGGGGCAGTGGGGACCTGGCAGGGCTGGGTTAATAACAGTTAGCCTCGACCTCCTAAAGGTCTTTTCCACCCAAAAGGAATCGCTGATCCTCTGGCCTCTCAGTGCCTCCCAAAGCCCAGATGGCAGCCCCTGGCAGGGCTCTGGGCTGGTGGCACACAGTCAGGTCCCCAGCCCCCCTTCTGCCTGACACCACACGTGGGGCTGCAGTGGATGTGTCCATCCCTTCATCCGGGGAAACAGAAACATCTGGGGAACAGTTAATTACTGGCACTGGTATTTAATTAGCTGTATGTATTGCTTTTCATTTTGGGTGGAACTCAGATGATAAATAGTATATTTGAACCTATAAATCCATTACAAGTAATAGAATTGTAAAAGCTTTTTCTCTCTAGCTATTATTCTGTACCAAATGGGCCACTCACAAACAACACATAAAAGTAATTTATTTTCACCACGGTGGCAACTTTTACTATTGCAAGTCACAAGTAGCCAGGCTCCTTATGACAGCATCCTTCTTAATTTACATTTACATTTATCTTTAGCCTAGTTATTATGCTCACTACATTCCTTGAAGAAAAAAAATGTCATCCTAAATCACATTTTATTTGAGGATTTTTAGCAGCTATATTAATTAGAAGCTCTCAGTGACAATATTTGTAGGCCAATGGTCTTAACGTCACCCTTTTACCAGATACTGTCACCAGAAAGAAGGGACAAGTTCAAGTATACTTGGACTGCACTCAAAAGTAACGAGAGCACTGTGGGATGTCAAAGGGGGTAACTCAAAGGAAGAGAAGGACCATTTGGCCAGGGAAATAAGAGTGATGATGTAGGGGAAAACAGGATTATAGCAAAGAGTCAACACAGAAGGTGAGGAAATCTGAAACATGTGGACTGCAGGTCTCTGGGACCCTGGGAAGGCTCTGGGAGTCTGCAGCTTGAGTCCAGTTATCGTGCTATTCAACACGTTCCTTAGATGAGGCAGTCCCTCAGCCCGTGAGGCTGGCATCAGCAGTTTGCCCTGCACGCTGTTGCTGACAGCTTTCCCTGCACCTGCCCGTAAAGGGCACTGGTAAAGTCACTCACACCCCTCTGTACCAGCTGGCTGGTGTGTTTGTTACCCAGGTCACGCTGGATTAAATTATTGTCACATCTCATTAGGAATTCATCTTTAAACAAGGTTGGTTATTTCCCTTGACGCATTTTCAGTACTCTAGATTTACACAACGCTGTTCCTGCTTTATTTTTGTTTTCAGGCTAAAAAAACCTCATATACTTAAATATGATTTGCTAATTCTGCAGAATCATAAATATCTATGAAAAATGCCAGGCACCCCTTGCAGGGCTGAGTTTGGAGCCCTTGAGTGCTGGCTAACATGTGCTGCAGCTACTGCAACTCCTGCTTTTGGCTCTCTGAGAGGCTAAAGGAATCCTCTCCACCTCTGTTTTTCTGGCTGACATCATGGTCTGACAGCAGCTCCACCACCCAAGCCCTGCACAGATAAATATGCAAAACCCTCAGGTAGAAGAATTCCTGAAAAATGAGAAAGACAATGCACAGAGGGTAAAAACACAAGGAAAAAAAATCCTTTTGCAGTGTTAGAGATTGCACTTCAGAAGGAAATCCGAGGCTGAGGGCAGAGGAGACGGATGCTCTGGGCACAGAAGGTGGATGCTGCAGCGAGGTGGCAGCGGCCGTTGGCATTCAGGGCAGACACCTCACTCTGCTCCGGACCCGGGGCCACGAGCTGAGCCCTGCAGAGCACAGCCAGCCAGCAGCCTGCTCCCTCTGCCAGGGAAATGCCACTTGCAGTTGAAATGCAGAGGGAAGATGACACATCACCTGCCATTCCTGAGTGTCCTGGCAGTGCGCTTGGGTCAAAGATCAAGTATTCCGTGCTGAAATGATTTTTAAGACGTACTGTTTCCCTGGGGAATATTTAGATCAGAGGTGTTTAATGGAAACATTTATAATAGCAAAAACCATGCCTGCCAGAATTTAACATTGTAGC
Organism: Merops nubicus; assembly: GCF_000691845.1. Classification (NCBI taxonomy): domain Eukaryota; kingdom Metazoa; phylum Chordata; class Aves; order Coraciiformes; family Meropidae; genus Merops; species Merops nubicus. The sequence goes on from NW_008631490.1 coordinate 219,750, forward strand.
GGAGGGGGAAGAAAGAGAAAAAAAACAGTCAAAACATTGAAAGAATGATGTGCACACCTAGTTCTTGGTCTGGGAGATAACTATGGCCACACAAATTAGAAGAAATAACAGCTTGCTTTGTTTTTAGGAAGCCCACACTGACAAGCTGATCCCAAGAACACATCTTTGGGGAACTGCATCATCATTTTACTTCAATGGAGGCAAATGGTCATAAGGTGATGGTTGCTTCAGGTTCTGAGCTGAACTCAAAGTTAATGCCTCTGAAGAAAAACAATTAACCTTGAAATCAGTCCAACACCATCTCCTGTGCAGCAGCACCCTTGGCAGACAGAGCTGGAGCTGTTTGACCCTGCTCCTGCTGGCTTTCTGGAAGTGGGGCACCGTGGGCACAGGGAGCCCAGCCCGGGGGATGAGCTGCTGGGGCCAGGCTGGGCAGCAGGACTCAGCCCTGCAGGCTGGGGTTAGGAAAGAAAATTAAAAAATACTCTGTTTGTTGTCTCGTTTTTCTGAGGAGCCTTCGCTTTGCTGGATGCTGAATGATGCTGGTATTGGTGGGGTTGTGTTTCCTCCTCCGGGACAGGCAGCAAGGAATTGATTTAAACTAAAAGAGGGAGATTTAGATTAGAGAGAAGGGAAAAATTTTTGACACTGAGGGTGGTGAGCCCCTGGCTCAGGCTGCCCAGAGAGGTGGTCATTGCCCCATCCCTGGCACCCATCCCAGGTGAGGTTGGCCGGGGCTCTGAGCACCCTGCTCTAGCTGCAGATGTCCCTGCTCCCTGCAGGGGGTTGGACTAGGTAGCCTTTGAAGGTCTCTTCCAATGCAAACCATCCTATGACTGTATGATTCTTTTTCCTTGAAGATGCAAGAGAGGGAAGTTCACTCAGCTCCTCAGTCCATCCTAGAGACTTGTTTGAAAACACCCAACCAGAAAGGCT